>NC_056739.1:7695602-7880602 GCF_019279795.1 Protopterus annectens
TAACATATGCCAGCATAGTTAGCTGGAGTTTGTAAAGAATTATGTGTCATTTGTATATCAAACTGATTTGTACAGATGCTTGTTTTGAAAAATGTATGTGTAGAGCTATGCTTATGTTAAAAAAGTACAAACAGTGGGTCCTGCTGGACAGAAAAGAAATACACCTGTATGTCAGACTGTATTGTAAATGTTGAAATTATTATATTGTAACAGAGGATACTGGAAGAGGAGAGGTTAATCTCAGTCCAGCTAACTTTGAAAACTAGTCTGGAATTAAATTACCTTGTTTAGGCCATAAGGATTGTATCTCATAGTTCTGACTGCAGCCAGAGAAGAAATGTCTGTAAGACGCCTGGCTTAGTAGCTCTGTAGGAAGAGTGGAAGTGTTAAAATTGTTTACAGCTTTCAGATGCTGTAACACATCTTAGCAGAGCTGTGTGTGTGTGTGTTTGTGTGTGTGTGTGTGTGTGTGTGTGTGTGTGTGTGTGTGTGTGTGTGTGTGTGTGTGTGTGTGTGTGTGTGTGTGTGTGTGTGTGTGTGTGTGTGTGTGTGTGTGTGTGTGTGTGTGTGTGTGTGTGTGTGTGTGTGTGTCTATTATGACACATATGTGCTAGATTCTGGTTCAGTTTCTAGTAAAGGGGGTAGTGTAGGAACCAGAGTCAGAAGACCAGATGTGTTGTCATTCTGTAGCCAGCACTAAAATGATATTTAGATATTAGTGAGAGATGCCAGCAGTCTGTTTGTGAAACTTGACAAAGAAAGACCACTCGCCCACTTCATCTTGCCTTGCTCTATTAAGTGAACTAGGGGACAGTAATTCTTTAAATCAATTAGGAAAATACAGTGAGATTAGTGAAATATTGTTTTTCTGTATCTGTGTGAACCTTTCCATCTGTGTTATTTTTAACATTTCCTGTGACTGAAAGTCTGGTGTTTATTGTAAATAGATATTTAACATTTTCATGTTCTTTTATTATTTGTTATTAAATATATTTAAACTTTTCATTGTGGCTGGTCTTTTAGAGAGTATTTTAACCTTTGAGGTACTTATATTTATTTGCTAACACTGTGGCTGCTCCTGAAAGCCTTGCTGGTTAGTCAACATTACCATTGGTATTAGTATTAATTTCAAACAGCATAATTGGATACCCTGGTAAGACCCTTAGAGTAGCTGCATTTGTGGGTGTTCTGGTGGCAGTATATCTACCTTATAATCTGGGCAAAGGTGGTAGAGCAAGTAAAGGTGTGTGTGTGTGTGTGTGTGTGTGTGTGTGTGTGTGTGTGTGTGTGTGTGTGTGTGTGTGTGTGTGTGTGTGTGTGTATATACACCAAAGCTCAAAGAGAGTGCATGTGTCAGCTACTTTGAACAGGGACACTGAAAGCACTGATTTCTGAAAGAGGGTGGTGAAGGACTTAGCTTTGAACACCCAGCTAAGGACTTACCCCTATAGCTGTGCCAGTGGGGAAGTCTTCTTTGAGGCCTGTTGAGAGAGAGAGGGAAACCGAGACCCAGGATGGGATGTGTTCCCTGTGTGCTCTTAAGGGAAATTGTTCTTGGTGCAGAGAGCTGCAGCTGGAAATACTGTTTGTATCTATTTTTATTCCAAGTGAACATCCCTGACCGGTGTCAATGGCAAGGATTGAGGCTCCTTCATTACTGGCCCTAGTGGGAACCCCTCTATGAAGCTAAGCACTATTTGTACTTCAGTCACTAGGTCTTTGTACAAAACCTGCACAAATTCTACCAGTATTTCTGGGACTTTAAATCACCACAGGACTGCCCAAATCAGCTTTATTAAAACCTTGTCATGTTTTCTCCAAGTCTAGGAATAACCAGTTGGACTCTCCCCTCATTTCTAGCTTTTTCAAGTATGTGTCTTGCTGAAAATATTGGGTCAGTTATTCTGCATCCTGATCTGAATCCATACTGCTCATCTCCCATCTTACTTTCTACTACTCTGCGTATTCATTGAGCAATCACCCTCTCCAGTAGTTTCATGCAATGTGATAGGAGTTTGATATCTCTATACTATCCACGGTTGTGAATGTCCCCTTTGTACTTGAACATTGACACTAGTATGCTTATTCTCCAGTCCTCTGGGATACACCTTTCTCTCCATACTGCTATGAATATTCTCAAGAGCCATTTTCCCCTATCTTACCCAGTTTTTTTATCATATCTGATGTGACCTCATCTCACTGCTGCTTTCCCGGACTTCATTTTCATTAGGTGAGCTTCTCCTTTTCTTTCATCATAGGCTGTGAGTGGAGCAGTACAGCTTCTGTAGGGTTTTCTTCATCTAGATGCTGCTGGAAGCACTCCTATTTGCCTCTGATTTCCGGTAGACTGGTGAAACAGGTTGTTGCTGGCATCCCTTATGAAGGGTGTCTGATTATCTTCTTTATCCTTCTGTCTTTTCCTTGCAGCCTAATATCATTTCTTTGTGCCATCTATTAAGTCATTTTCCAGAAGCTTGTAGAGTGCCTCTGATGCCTTATTCTCTGTTATTACAACTCCTCTCTTAGGCAGCCAGTACTCCTGCCTAGCCTGGTCCATCTTTTTTTCTATCTCACATTTTTCCTGCAGTCCTCCTTTCTTTGGTGACTTCCTGGAATTCTGCATTCCATCACCAGTTTTCCTTCTGTACATTATTTCAGCTGCATATCTTTTCTGTAGCCTTCACACATGCTGTTTTGAGGTGCTGTCATTCTTCTTCAACACTGCCTATTTCCTCTTCCGGGACTAGAGCCCTGAGTAATTCTTTGAACTGTTGTGCTTTCTCGCCAGTCAGCTTCCAGGTCTATCAGCCTGATCTTTGCCAAACTTAAAGCCTGACTAAATGAAATAAAGGGGTTCTGCTTATTTCCTTTATATAACACATATTTTTGCATTGTGGAACCTCAGGCAGAATCTGAAAATGGTCCATTTTAGAGTTATAGAGGGAGAAAATATACTGAAGTTGATCTATAGTGATTCTGAATGACCACTTGGCACTCTAGGACAAGGTGTCAGTTCTAGGCAAGATGTTTGCAATTGAAAAATATCGCTCAGATAAGATGACTTTTTCCATCACAGTATCATGCAACAGCTGTCCATGCCTAGATTAATACTTGGCTGTATTACTCTGGTGGTCTTTTCCAGCATGTTCCTTGCAAAGACCTCAGATGTCTTCATTTAGTGCCTAAGATCACAGTCAGTGTAAGACTGGGCATTTCTAGGCAAAGCAAACTTCAACTACGTTAATGTGGCAATCACTTAACACAATCAGATATCTGGGATGTACTTAAAGTGGTTATAACTGCTTTATGGAGGTGGAGGCTGTGTGTGCATGAAAGTTTCTTTTCCTTATGTCCTCTGATCATTTTAAACAGTCATTAGTCTGGGTTTGCAGGACTGATATGTATTTATGTGAAGTAAATTAAAAAACGTTTTTGTGTGTTTGTATGAAACAAATTTGAAATAGGCCTTCCCATACATCATCTGTATTACAAATCAAATTCTAGTCACCACCCAGAGTTAAAATGCCTTGTTCAAAACTTATTCCTTCGAAAATCTTTCCGGCCTTTGATCCTTATCATGTTAGAGGGAGTACAAATATATTGAAAATATCTCTCCTTTCTTGCCAATAACCTCTCACTGCCACAAATGTAACATTAGTATATTTTTCTTATTTTGCACTATTTGAGTCCTTCCCCCTGACAGTATGACTACTCACCTTTTTCATTCTCTTTGGTAATCTGATGAATATCTACCCTAAATCCTTTGCATCATCAAGTCCACGTGTTCATTCCTGTCCAAGTGTGTCTTGTGTAGCATCACTATTTGTACCCTACACTTCTTAATGTTAGGTCATTATCCTTTGCCTTTTATCTGTCCCAATAAGGCCATTTACATTAAATGTTCGTGTTGATAGTGCAGACAGTCTAACATTAGTATTGCTAGCAATGCCTGGCATTTTTTGTACATAATATTCCACCTGGCAGCTTATATAAACTTGCAGCTGGTAGGTCCAGATAGAGAGATAGAGAGATAGAGAGATAGATAGAGATATTAGGATAACTAATGAATGCACAATTTGAAAGGAGATTGTATTGGTTATTGAGTTATTTGTAGTAAGAGGTTATAGGTTAGAATTTAAAAAAAAAAATGCACATGAAATTAATATAAAAGGGGAAGTTGATAACTACCAGTTTTAATTAAAGGAATGAAAGGGGGAGAACTTACTAGTAAGAATATGTCTCATACAAATAGCTTGTGTTTTCTTGTTTAGAGATATCCTTAGGCAACCTGAGTTTCAGACATGTTACAGAAGACAATGGGGAAATTCTTATGGGGAATAGTTCATAGGTTCATAGGTGTGTACTAGGCTAATGGCACTGGAGCCATTACAAGTCTAGCCCATAGGATTACCCTGGCATCGTGCCACCCAACCTTAGTTCCTAGTGCCTCTGTCGAGTAGAGCCACTGGACTGATCCCCAGAGTCAATTTTCTATTTCCAATCCACTCATCAAGATTTCTCTTGAAGAGGGCAGTGAGGTGCTCTGCTTGACATGTATGGGAAGTCTATTTCATAGCATGGGCAGTCTCTGGCTTATGAACCTGTCCCTCCAGCATGTTCTGTTGATTGTGGTAATGAGGTTGAGGTCTCTGGAGTGTGCGGTGTGGAGGGATTGGGATTTCTTTAGATGTAGCATTTCTAAAAGAGCTGAGTCAGACATGGCTTTGTAAGTCAAGCAGAGATCGCCTCTAAGTAGGTGATATGAGACAGAGAATAGTTGGAGTTTGTCGAGTCTGTCCGTATAAGACAAGTGTTTAAGGCCTAGGATCCTCTTTGTGAGGTACTTTTGTGGCCTCTCTAGTTGTTGCAGTTGTCTAGTGAGGTACATGCCAAATGGGGCATTGTACTTGATGATTGGCCTAATGGGGAAGAGTAGAGGGAGACAATGACCTCTTTCTTCCTGGATGCAAAACCCTTAGTAATGAGATGTGCCACATAGGACTTTCTGACCACAGTGGCAATGTGGTGGTCAAAAGAGAGTTGCTGTCAACCTGTGTTCATAGATCTCTTATAATGTCTTCTTTGAGTGGACTACCATCAATGTGGTAATTCAAGGGAACTGGGGTTTTCCCAAGGGGGATGATGACACATTTTTTGGCATTGAGCTTAAGGCCATGGTTCTGACACCAGTTGTTGGTGTCATTGAGGTCTTTCTGTAGGATGTCAATATCACTTGGGGAGTTAATAATAGCTCCCAACTTGCAGTTATCTATGAACTTTGTCAGCCAGAGTCCCTTTGTGTTGGCCTGGACTTCAGAAAAGTAAATACCAAACAGGAGAGGACCCAGGACCGAACCCTGTGGGACTCTACTCGTGACTAGTCGGCAGTCTGACTTGGAGTCAGCTACTTTCACACTGTGGGTTCTATCTGTGAGCCAGTTTGCAACCCACCTAGTGGTATAGGGGTTGATGCCTATCTTAGTGAGTTTTTCTATGATTCCTGAGTGGGGAATGGTATTAAAGACCTTGGCCAGATCAAGGTAGGCTGTATGAACCACCTTGCCTTCATCCACAGCTCTGGTGACTGACTCAAAGAAGTCAACCAAGTTGAGCAGGCATGATCTACCATTCACAAAACCAAACTGTGTAGGATCCAGAGTTTGGAGATTCCTTATATCCTTGTTTTTTAGGTCCATGATGATGCATTCCATAGCTTTGCATATCAGACTAATTGGGAGATAATTCCTGGGGTCTGTAGTCACTCCTCCTTTGTGGAGAGGGAAGACTGTAGCAATGTGCCATTTGATAGGGACAAAGCCTGAGGTGAGGCTGTAATTGAACAGGGCAAACAGGTGAGGTGCCAGTTCACTCTGTAGTTCATGTAGAACACAGCCAGGGATATTGTCAGGTCCCATAAAAGCTGTATTCTTGGCCTTGGACAGTGCTGTTTTAACCTGTGCAGCAGTAATACTGGGTGCCTGGCAATCTACCGGTATTGTGATTGGTCCTTTGGGGGGGGGGTAAAGTTAGCACTGAATCTGTTGGCCAGTATATTGACAATATCTGTTGGCTCAGTATAGAAGGTACCATTGTGCAGTAGCTCAGAGCAAATCTGGGTATTGCCGTGGAGATTCTTTACATAATTATAGAAAGCCTTGTGGTTGTCTTTACTAGCTGCTGCAATTCTGTTTTCATAGCTAGCTTTAGAGGATTTGATGAGGGATCTTTACCTTTTGTTGAGGCTGATAAGGGAGTTTTTCCAGTCTTGGGACTTCACCTTATTCCACACCAGTTTCTTCTTTCTGATGTAGAGTTTGTTTATGACAGGGGACCACCAGATTGGCTTCCTTTTTTTGAGGAGAGCATCTTAGTTCTATTGGGCATGGCGAGATCCATGCATTTGTGTATGTGTTCATACAGTGCATTGGTGTATGATTCAGCGGTCATGCAACTATTCTCCATTTGCATGGGTGCCGTGAAGTTAGCCACCTCTGTCTTTAGGAGCCCAAAGTTAGCTTTGGAGAAGTTTTTCATGGTGGTTACCTTTGGGGTAGGGGGGGGGGTGGAAGGGATGTGGATTTCTAAGGTGATTAGTTTGTGGTCAGATCTAAGCAGGGAGGAGTTGACTATTGGTGTAGAGCAATGGTCGCCCATGTTAGTAATGACAAAGTCAAGGATGTTGCTACCTCTATGAGGGTAAGAACAAGCTGGTCCAGAGCATTGGAATTAGTGAATTCCAGAAAGCATTGGGCAAGTGTATTGGTACACGAGTAGTTTTCCCAGTTAATGGTGGGTAGTTGAAGTCACCCGGTATGAGAGTGTTAGGTTGGACCCTAATATTCTCCAGCGTGCTTATGAACATGGAGTGTGAGTCTTGGGACATGGTTGGGGGCCTATAGCAGGCTACAGACTGAATTGCTGTCTTACCCAGTGTTAGCTGCACCTGAAGTATCTCAGATGGGTTATGTTGGGCTACCAGTCTGGAGGTGTACGTATCCTTTATGAATACGGAAACGCCACCGCCTTTGGAGCTTCGGTCCAAGTTCTGGGGCCGAAAGGTGTAGAATGAGTTATAGCCTGGTAGTGCAGGGGTGCTTTCCGCTGCCTTGAACCAGGTCTCTGTTACAGCACAAATGTTGATGTTTTCCATTTTAAGGAGTGCTTCGAGCGAGTGCATTTTGAGATTTAGACTTCTAGCGTTGAGCAGCATGACTCTCAAATTTTATTTGTTTGTACCTGTTACGGTGGTAATTTGGTCTTTGGAACACTGCCTAAAAAGGTACTATAGGAGTGGCAGAAGCCTTGGCCAGTATCTGGAAGCCCAGGGGTAACAGATGCAGGCCATCTCTGGCAAAGCGTCAAGGTCTGCCAATCATGTCATCCTAGACTGACAGATACTGGCTCCCCTCAGAATGACACCAGAAACTTAGCCAATTGTTGAAATCAGTCATTTTCTGCTTGTACTGTGGGTGATGGTAGGATGCTGCTAAGGGCTAGGGTCATACCCACCTGGGCTACATAATCCAAGAGCTCCTCCATGTCTCTTTTCATGTAGTCCAGGGAGGTACATCTTAGCTCATTCACACCCACATGTACAATGACAGAGTCATATTTGTACCTGTTGTTGAGGGACCTGAGTGCGTGCGTTATGTGGAAGATCCTGGCACCTGACAGGCAGTTGACTGTTACTTTCTCCTTATTCGACCTAGTGAGAGGGACATCAGTGTGCCTCACTATCAAGTCACCTATGATTAGTGTGTTGGGCCTGCTGTTTTGCCTTAGGGGCTTTGGTTGAGTGGCAAACTGTTTAGGAGAGTTATGTGTCTCATCTTTAGTGTTGTGTTGTGGTGGTCGGGTACATTTCTGCCTTGGAGATCTCTGCTGTTTATGTAGATTTTTGAGAGCCTCCACGAAGATGGGTGTGTGGTTTGTGTTTTTATGTAAAGGCAATGCTGGTGTGTGTTCTGAAGGGCTATGTGTTCATTGTGGTGTGGTGCAAGTGTTGCCTTCTCCTCTTGACCAGCTATTCCGGTCTTGGCTGGAGAGTGCGTGGCTTCCAATTTGTATATAAGTTTCTGTGAGGCCATTTTTTGCTTGGGCTAAAGGAAAGTCTCTCTGTTGATCAGTGGCAGTGAAAAACATTGAGCAGCCTGCCTGCCCCTGTGGGAGTGGTTACCGACTTGAAACTGTAGTTTTATTGGCCATTTTGGGTCAATTCCAAAACTCCTTCATCTTCCTCTCTTAAAACCCTCTTTTGCGCGGTTTTGCACATTTTTGTGCATAGCGCAACAGCGCCGCCTAATTGGGTTTAAACTATTCCTGGCTCCACAAAGTCTGCTCTTCACTTTTTCCCTTAGAACTGCTCTATCTCTCAATTTAAACACCATATTCTCATTCTAAGGCCCTTCACTGGTCCAATTAAGTAATCCTACAAGTTAGCACTATTAAACCATAAGCGCTACTTACTCTTATACTCTCTACGATTACCCTGTCCTCTATTGGTCCGTCTTAAATTCAGTTTCCCTGTTACTCTAACATGTCCAAAGGTCAGTCAATGGTTTCCTCTCCAGTCCAGCTGGTAAATCTGGAAATTTTGAGGCAATGTTACAACTGTCTCATGTACACGGACAACCCTCTCCTCCTCCAAACAGGTTCAAATATATGTGAGAGATGCAACTATTTAGCCAAACTGGAGGCTGAGCTCTCTCATCCCAAAACTGGTGTAACCAGTCAGGAGGAGAAGGTAACCTCACACAACACAATCCCAGTATCACATAGCCCCACCACATCAGCGAACCAAACACATAAATATACAAAAACATACTCGGAGGTTCTAAATAAAAATCTACCTAAGCAACAGAGACCTCCAAAGCAGACATCCAAGCAAACGCTACCTCAAAACAAAACACACACAACACATAACCCACAAAGTCTTGTGCCAAGCAGCCACAGCCCTTAAGGCTGAATAACACACCTGATACTCTTGTTATAGGTGACTCTATTGTTAGACACACTGACCTCCCGCTCACCAGGCTGAATAAAGAGAAGGTCACGGTGAGCTGCCTGTCGGGTGCTAGGATCTGACACATAACGCAAGCACTCAGGTCACTCCAAAGCAAATACAAATATGACTCAGTCATTGTACATGCTGGTGTGAATGACCCGAGACGTACCTCCCTGGACTACATGAAAAGAGACATAGAGGAGCTCTCTGATCATGTAGCCCAGGCTGGTATGACCCTGACCTTGAGCAGCATCTTACCCTCACCTAGAATGATGCCACAGTACAAAGACAAAATGATCGATTTTAACAAATGGCTAAAATGTTGGTGTCATTCAAAGGGGATCCAGTGTCTGTCAGCCTGGGATGACATGCTCGACAAGCCACGTTGCTTCGCTAGGGACGGCTTGCACCTGTCACCACTGGGCTTTCGGATATTGGCAAAGGCTCTTGCCACCCCATAGTGCCTTTTTAGGCAAGGCTCAAAAGCCAAACCCACCCCCATAGACAGCACAAGGAACAAGAAACTAAGGGTAATGCTGCTAAATGCCAGAAGTCTTAACCTCAAGATGCACGCACTCGAAGCTCTCCTCAGTATGGAGAACATCGATATCTGTGCAGTGACAGAAACCTGGTTCAAGGCTCCAGAGAGCACCCCAGCACTACCAGGCTATACCTCAGAGCGTGCTTTTCCGCGCCCAAAACCCGGACGAACCACAAAAGGACAGGGAGTTTCCATATTTATCAAGGATATCCACACCTCCAGGTTAGTGGCATTGCACGAAGTATCAGAGACCATCCATGTGCAACTAACAGTGGGCAAGACTGCTTTTCAGTTTATAGCATCCTACAGACCACCCTCTCAAAGTCAGGAATCTCATTCGGCTTTCCTGAAAACATTGGAGAACATGAAGATCTCTCCAAACACCATTATATTGGGCGACTTCAACTACCCAAACATTGACTGGGAGCACTACTCAAGCCCCAGCACCTTAGCCCAAAGATTCCTGGAAATTATAAACTCAAATGCTATGGAACAACTAGTCACCACTCCCACAAGAGGGGACAACATACTAGACCTGATCATTACCAACATGGGGACTCTATGCTCCACACCAGAAGTATATCCCTCATTGGTAAGATCAGACCATAAACTAATTTCACTGCATATCCACATCCCGACCCCACCCCCAGCCCAGAAAAACCACAGTGAAAAACTTCTCAAAAGCGAACTTCTCACTTCTCAAAACTGAAGTGGAATCCTTCAAGGCCCCAGGCCCAGTGGAAACTACAGCCCAAACTGCAGAATCCTATATAAATGCATTCTACAGACATCTCCAAGAATGCATGGATCATGCTATCCCAAACAAAACCAAGACCCAATCATCCAAAGGCAGGCGTCCGGTCTGGTGGACCCCAGCCATAAATAAACTGTACAACAGAAGGAGGAAGCTACTACATGATGGAGCAAAATCCCTAATAGGGAAGGCATCTCTGATCAGTACTAGCAAAGAATTACGATCCCTCATAAAATCCTCCAAGGCCAGCTTTGAGAGAAAAATTGCACAGGACACCAAAGACAATCATAAGGCTTTTTTCAGTTATGTTAGAAGCCTGGGATGCAACTCCCAGACTTGTTCTGAGTTGATTCTAAACGACAAAAAATACACTGAACCCACAGACGTCGCCAATATCCTGGCAGACAGGTTCAGTGCAAACTTCTCCACCCCCCCCCAAAAGAGCAAGTATCTATCCCGGCAGAGGGCTGCCTCCCAAACATCTCAGATGCTCAGGTGAAGGCTGCCCTCTCCAAAGCAAAAAACACTGCTTCCATGGGACCAGATGGCATCCCAGGTTGCATCCTACATGAACTACAAGAGGAACTAATCCCTCAAATAAAACAGCTATACAATCTCAGCCTCACTACAGGATATGTGCCCACAGAATGGCATACAACAACAGTGGTCCCACTCCACAAAGGTGGAGCCTCTACGGACCCTGGAAACTATCGCCCCATAAGCCTGACTAGCTTAGTCTGCAAGGCTATGGAGAGGACCATCATGGAGCTCATAAACAAAGACATTGGGGACCTACAGACACTAGATCCTACCCAGTTCGGCTTTTTCAAGGGCAGATCCTGCCTTTTGAACCTGGTTGACTTCTTTGAAACAGTCACCAAAGCCATAGATGAAGGGAAGGTAGTCCACACAGCCTATCTGGACCTTGCAAAGGCATTTGACATAATACCCCACTCGGGCATCATAGATAAGCTATCCAGCTTAAATATAAACCCCTATGTCACAAGATGGGTCGCAAACTGGCTCAAAGACAGAACCCACAGAGTGAGAGTGGCTGGAGCCATGTCAGACTCAAAACCGGTCACAAGTGGCGTCCCACAGGGTTCTGTCCTGGGACCACTCTTGTTCGGTATATACTTTTCTGAGGTACAGGCAACGTGGGAGGACTATGGCTCACCAAGTTTGCAGATGACTGCAAACTGGGCCATAATCAACTCTCCAGCTGACAAAACATCCTTCAAAAGATCTCACAGAGAGAGATAACTGGAGCCAGCGCCATGGTTAAAAGCTAAATGCCAAAAAATGTATAGTCATACCCTTTGGCAAAAACAATGTGCCCACAAATTACCACATAGGTGGAAACCCATTAAGTACAGAGAAAGTTATTAGGGACCTGGGGACCCAAGTTGATAGCAATCTCTCCTTTGAAAACCACACTGCCAAAGTGGTTAGAAAGACCTTCTACATAGCCCACCTCATCACGAAGGGTTTCACATCTAGATCAAGAGAGGTAATCATGCCCCTTTATTCATCCCTCATCAGGCCCATCATAGAATACAATGCCCCTTTTGGGATGTACCTTACCTGACACCTGCAGCAATTAGAAAGACCCCAAAAGTATCTCACCAAGAGGATCAAGGGTCTCAAACAGATGCCATATGCTGCTCGGTTAAAAAAACTCCAGCTCTACTCAGTTGCATACCGCATACTTCGAGGCGATCTATGCCTGACATACAAAGCTATGTCAAATCCAGAATTAATGGACATGCTCCACCTCAGTAAATCTAAATCCCTTCGAGCCACATGCTCGAGGGACTTGAACCTCAGCACAGAAATAAATAGAACTTGCTGGAGGGACAGGTTCATAACCCAGAGGCTCCCTTCGCTCTGGAATAGAATTCCAGTTCATGTGAGGCAGAGCACCTCACTGAATCTCTTCAAGAAGAATCTCGATAAGTGGATGGGGAATCGTAGGTTTGTCCCAGGGATTACTCCCGTGTCACTATTAGACAGAGGCACAGTAAACTAAACCTTAAAAAGGGCACAGTATACTCAAATCAAGGGGTGGCGTAAGCCATACAGAATTGGGCTAGGCTTATAATTGCCCCAGGGCAGATAGCCTAGTATGAATCTATGAACCTATGAACCTATATATAAGTGCATCTCTCACAAGTCTGAGTGTTGGGAGGTAAGAGGAGAGGGTTGTCAGTGCACAGGAGACAGTTGCTACATTGCCTCAGAATGCCCAAGTTCACCAGTTTAATAGGAGAAAGCACAGGGAACTGACCTTTAGACATGCCTGGAGGGGTGGGCATTAATAAATACTGGAGCTGTTTCTTTGTAGAATGTTTAGTGCTGGCAGCACTTTTGTGTGTTACAATAATTGCTATAAGAAGTCTGCTAAAGTGCTAAACTAATAAGCTAGTAAATGTGCAAGAGAGGAGAGAACTAGCAGATCTACGGGAAAAATTGAAAAGCAGACTTTGGCAACACTCAGAAGCTTACAAATAGTCCTGGATACAACAAATCTGTATCTGGACTAGATTAGTTATAGGAAACATGGGAAACAAGCACAAATGCGGGCTTTTAAACCAGAAAGATGAAAGATATGAAAAAACTGACCAAACGGCCAATAAACTACAATTTCTGGGCCAGAAACCACTCGTCTTGTGGTAGATAGGTTACCTAGTGCTTACCACTCTCACTGATAAGCTAGAAGCCTTTCCTCCAACACAGAAAACCTTGGAGCTCAGAAGCTTACCAATAGTACTGGATACAGCAAATCTGTATCTGGATTAGACTAGTTATAGGAAAGGCGGGGAACAAGCGCAAACGTGGGCTTTTAAACCTGAAAGTTGAAAGAAATGGAAAAACTGCCAGGCTTTTAAACCAGAGAGTAGAAAGAAATGGAAAACTGCCCAAATGGTCAATAAACTGAGTAGAAAGAGATGGAAAAACTGCCCAAATGGTCAATAAACTACAATTTCTGGGCTAGAAACCACTCCTCTTGTGGTAGATACATTACCTAGTGCTTACCACCCCCACTGATAAGGTAGAAGGCTTCCCTCCAACACAGAAAGGCTTGAGGGGCTCAGAAGCTTACAAACAGTCCTGGATACAGCAAATCTGTACCTGGACTAGACTAGTTACAGGAAAGGCGGGTACAAGCGCAAACGCAGGCTTTTAAACCTGAAAGTTGAAAGAGATGGAAAAACTGCCCAAATGGTCAATAAACTACAATTTCTGGGCCAGGAACCACTCCTCTCCTCTTGTGGTAGATAGGCTACCTAGTGCTTACCACTCTCACTGATAAGCTAGAAGGCTTCTCTCCAACACAGAAGGGCTTGGGGGGCTCAGAGGCTTTCCAACACAAAAGGGCTTGGGGAGCTCACAGGCTTACCAACAGTCCTGGATACAGCAAATCTGTATCTGGACTAGACTAGTTATAGGAAAGGCAGGAAACAAGTGTGATCTCCATTATATGGAATAAACCTGAATTTTTATGTAAAAATTACAAATTCAAAAATATGCTGAATAGAGAACGCAAATATAAGAATTGCAACCAAAAAGATAAGGACACATATAAGTATAGCATGTACAGTACCTTTACATTTATATATGAGGGATCAAGTGGTAGAAATTGTTCTATCTGAATACTGTAAATTATTAAACACATCATACATGTAATTCCACTGGAAATATATATTCCCATTTGTTCTACGTGCTCTTTTTTATGTGTTGGAATAACAACAATAATGCAAGCTAAGGTCATTTAAAGAACATGTTCATGCTATAAAAGGTGTTGGCAATAACAATGCCTTACATAGGCATATTATCACTTACAGTAAGTGTTAAAAATTTTATTTTATTATTATTGATCGCATTTATAGAGATTTGAGAAGTGGCCATTTTAAAAATATATTGGAAAAAGAGAAACTTTATGACAAATTTTGATACTGAAAAGGTTGGCAAAACATTTTGTCCTGTTCCACTTCAATAAACACACAACACTGAATGACATTTGACAACCTTTATTAAACTTCCATAAACTTGATTATTAACCAATAGTTATAAATTTCAACCAAAACATGACACAGGTGATAATAATATCCATGGAAGAAGACATGAAATAACCATAAGGACAGTGCAACCACTCACCCTTGATAAGCAGCGTTCCCCCACTTGCTCACTTATCTTTGCACTAACAAGGCAGCATTACCCCGCTCACCTTCAAGTTTATTGAATTACACCACCAGCCATATAAGCAGCTCAGCTTGCTTATTAACTTGTCCACCACAGCAACCGCTCACTTTCCTTCCAAACGTATTGAATTGCACATCCATCACAAGAGGGGGAACAGAAGAGGGAAAACCTGCCCCTCCTCTCCGCCCTCCAGCCTGACCAGGCTGTTCTCCCTCTTTTCACCAAGGCTTCCATCCTAAGGCCAAACATCATTCGGTTTACCCATTTTCTAAACTTCAGCTAGATCATAAGTAGCAGCCCTCATCTGCAAAGAAACACAGCAGACTGTGCCTTTCTTAAGCCTCCCTCATAGACAGTACCCAAATCCTGAACTATCCCCTAAAACACCTGCATACCTGCAATACCTGAAAAAAAAAAACACTATCCCAAACCAGTGTAAAATCAACTGTGCTTCAATGAACCCGGATAAAGTAATATGTACCACACCCGATCAACAAAATTCATTACCTTCCACCTCAGTTTACTGCAAGGATTGCTCCTTCTAACTGCCATCTACAACCTCACTGCATACCACTCTGATGACCAAAACATCTCCTGCAATTGATGTATTCAGCTCCGTAATGACGTCAAGGGCATTATAAAACCACGCAGAGTCAATTACATCCCACATTGCAACCCCATGTATCACCCAATCCAGTAATAACCAAACAAGCTCTCCTTAATGCCAAAGCAATAACAATTCTAATGACTCCCCATCACTACCAACCAAATTAGTATCATTAACCTCCTGTTGCCTAGCAATCCCGCCACCACAGTAATTATCTCTTACAAGCCATAAAACAGCTCAGCAGTTATGGCATTCTAGCAACTCAACAAAACAAGCCATACTATTTTTTTATTAAACCCAAATGCATACCATCATACCAATGAGATCTCTTTAACATGAAATGATAAAGCAACCATCATCATGACATTGTTCAAACACCATCAGCCCTGTAATTCCATATTGGCAACTGGAAACAAACCATAATCCCCAACAACCTGAATGAACCTCCTGCACCAGCTAACACAAACACCAAACGTAAAATAAATACTTCATGTCCCCTCAATCATTCTCCCTCACACAAGCCACTGACTCAACCCTCCAGCTTACAAACCTTATCACATACACAGCCAAAGTGATGAACAGGCCAAATGACTGAAAAAAAACCTTAGTCCCTCCCTGATGTTAACCCAATGCCCAAAGTGACGAACAGGCCAAATGACTGAAAGTAAACCCTTAGTCCCTCCCTGATGTTAACCCAATGCCCAAAGTGACAAACAGGCCAAAAGACTGAAAGTAAACCCTTAGTCCCTCCCTGATGTTAACCCAATGCCCAAAGTGACGAACAGGCCAAACGACTGAAAGTAAACCCTTAGTCCTTCCCTGATGTTAACCCAATGCCCCCTAAAACCAGACAAGGGCAATCACCAACTAACCTTAGCAGCCCTATCATAGATCATAAACCTTCCTGTCATCCCTCCAACTATCCAATATGAGAGTAGCACATAAGAACCATCCTTGCTAGCCCTCACCTTTCTATAATGACTAACCACAGCCATAACAAATGCTACAAATACACCCCCCAAACCCCACACGTATATATGTATAATCAAAATACAAATCCCTATAATCCACCCTATCCATCTGCCACAAGGGCTTATCAAAAGAATTAAGCCACAAGCAACAAAACTGATAAAGTATGTCAACTATTAACCCTACCAAAATAACCCACTGAAACTGGCCAAAACAAATATGTCCTACATCTGCAAAAAACACCACTGCCCCAACTGTAATATGCCTTAATGACCATTGAATAAAATTACCTACTACCCTATAGCCGCTCCAGCACTCAAAACATCCACAAAACAAAAAACATTCCCTTCCAAGTCCATTTCCATCAGGGAAGTGACTGTTACAATAATAGAACTCTTAATTCTACCATGTATTGTACATTATTCTGTATCACAAATCAAACAAGGTCATAAAACATTAATACTTATTCTAGAGTTAACAAAAAGTTGGTTATGCTTCATCATCCTGGACAGTCACGAGTATCTTCTTCTCCCGGATCACTGTGCTTGCCTTTACACACATCCTTTTCTGATTACTCACACAATGACCCCACCACTCAGTCAACACCAAAGCATGATCATCTGCGAACTCATTGCATCTCACCATTGGAACTCAGCACACCATCATCTACAAAGAAAAGGACAAAATTAAACCCTCAAATAGGAACGAGAAGGCTCCACCTTATACCCACCTATTCCAAATTACAGCCACAGTGTTCCAAGACCCCACCTGCAAGAAAGAAAAAGACATGTAAAACATCCAAAATACATAACACATTCCAAGACATCTTCAAGGACAACCTATCCTGCCAACCTGGGGAAGGAATGTACCACCGACATTCCCATCTATGACAAAGCAGCCATAATGAAGCAATGCTTCCTATGACCCTATCAAATACCCAAGATAAATTTAACTATCAGTGGAATATATTAAAAGTAAACCCCACACCTGAAGGGACCTATCCCTATCCACAAACCAGGTAACTTTACAATTCAAGACCATCAAAGCTGTTGAACATACTACACCTAAAGAAATCCCAAAAACTCAAATGTACTTCATTGCCCAGTGCCTAGCTCTCAGTCTTCCATTTCCAAAATGAAAAACTAGCATTTGAATTGTGGAACAAATAGGAAAAAATGAGTAACCCATACTAAAGGCTTATGAACAACTCCAGCTAGGAAGGTCATAGGATGGTTAAAATTTGCTGGTTTTACTTCTAACAAGGATCTATTAATGAATTAATACAAGCCATGACAATCCCAAAGGTTTCTCATTTGTACCGTTGCTCTTGCCCATCACACCGGCAACTTGCGTATCCCCCCCCTTGTACTACCGCAGCCTTCAAAGCAATCAAACCCACATTGGGGAAACATTCCATCCCTACATACCGCCATGCCACCACTAACAACCACAAAACACAGCCTTATAAACAGACAAGTGCAATTAAAACATTTTCTTCAGCTGAGTAATATCTGCAAAAAAGAAAAGGAAATATTTTAGCCAAATTGTTTAAAATGACACTGCCACCAAAATTTCCCAGTTCTGTCAGGGGATAAAATATACTAAAACTATTTAAATTGATAACCATTTAATATTTAAATCATAATATTCCCAACAAGTGAAAGAATTTGTTGATTTGTAGGGGAATCACTTTTGATATACCTGCTTATACTGAAACACAAGAGTAGCTAC
The DNA here is from genome assembly GCF_019279795.1 of Protopterus annectens. Taxonomy (NCBI): domain Eukaryota; kingdom Metazoa; phylum Chordata; order Ceratodontiformes; family Protopteridae; genus Protopterus; species Protopterus annectens. The sequence continues at coordinate 7,713,412 of NC_056739.1, forward strand.
AGACTTCATGAACAATGGCCCTCAGAGAACGACTATTGCCCAGCAGACAGTAGCAGAAATATGCTAGTTGCAGCAAATCCAAACATTGTAAGCAACTGATTTCATTCGTTCAGCACAAGATCCCCTCAGTAACAAGACCCTTAATTAAAATTTTGCTTGGTCCCGCTTTATGCACATGCTGCAGCTTAGTGCACTAGCACTTAAACTTCAGAAACCAGAAAGCATCTGAATACGTGAATGCATATACTCCTACCTGCTATCAGCTTTTTTTTTTTTTTTTTTACTTAATAGCATTACACCGCACTTGAGCAATAGCAACCTCCTTCTCCCCCCGCAAAGCTTGCAACCCATGAAATGACCATTGCAGCTCACCCCCAGCCCCAAACCACTACTGAGAGAAGCTGAGAAATTTTTTTTTGTGTGTAGTTATTCCATAAAACTGCAAACTGCTGCTGCAAACAAAGCAGTATTACATCACCCTTCCCACGCACAGTTAAGTACCATACAAGTTCCCTCTTTAACAAAAGGTGCTCAATAAGCAGTATTACAGTCAAGGAAAGAACAGAATGTACATTGAAATGTAAACTAAAAGAATCCGTGTGATTCACCAGCATATTCTCTACCCTTGCGGCAGAGATCACAACGCGAGGACCCAAACTCTTGCATCCCAACCACAACCACCAAACACCAAGAACTGAGATTGCCCAGAAACCATGTCCATTGTATTTCATTGCTCCACAAAATAAGGCATCACCATATGAAGATGCAACTACAACTGAATCCACACCAACATGAGACAAATGAACAGAAAACAACCTAGTCACTAGTGCAATTTCATCAACCATAAAGTTCTACAGGAAAAAAAACCCCTCAATGCGTGCATCCCGAAGCTGAGTACAAATACATTAGCAGAAAGCATACGACCACATAAACAGTGCTAGGTCATCTTGCTACCACTTGTGCAAGGAAGGAAAGCCATTCCACTCCAACCTGCCGTTCATTCCTGGCTCCAGGCAACAGTCCCTCATTTCTTCCAATCAATCTATCTACATTACACAAAGACACAAAACACAAAATAAGACTCAGCACACTCCATGTCTCAGCTGATAAGGAAAGGCTTCATAACACACCGAGACCTCCACATCCCTCTATCACAGCAAAAGCACAATTCTTGCTAGGTTCACCTATCAAGTTTCACCATTTGCATAAAGTCAATGACTCACTGCCTGAAACACACTCCCTGAGGCCTGCCAAAGTTGCAAAACAAGCACCCTCAGCCTGGCCTAACTCCTGAGAGGCCAACTCCTGCAAAAGTAAAGGTTCCCCCTGGGATTCAGCCGAACCCTCGGCAGGATCCACAGATTCAACCGGAGGCTCCGTAGAACCGGCGTCCGCAACGGATGACTCATCCGGTTTAGACCTCAAAGATTTATCCTTACGCTTTTTAGCGGTAGCGGGCGTCGGAGGATCCGACGGCATGTTATAGTTACACCGTTTACCGAAAACAAGCCTGGCACAGTCTAATCTTCATTTAATGGTGCGCTTATTAAATCTAGCACAAAAGCGACACCCGACCACGTCGTGCTCAGGCCCCAAGCAAGGAATACAGAAAGAATGATAATCCCTATGAGGTATCTGTTTCCCACAAGAAATACAATTATTAACTTTTTCTGACATCCGGATAAATGAGGCAAGAAAAGACAAAAATTTCCCCAACGGGGTACTTAGCCCAACTTGGTCTTCGGTCTGAAACTCGATAAATGAAAATTTCAGAACGCAGAACGGCACTTGCAAACGCTGCTTCTGCTTCGGACCACGCGGCAAGAAAGACTGAGGATATGGCGTCGGTCATGTGCTTAAGTACTACTACGTACTGACGTCAGCTCTAGGCGACAATGACCGACGCCAGCCTAGCTCTTTGGTATTCGGGCCGACTGAGGACAGCGGACTACCCTCAGGTTATGACTGCAGCAATGTGAGACGAAGAACATCCTGAGTCACTCAGTAACGTCTCTGAAAATCCACGACATACAAAAGAAGTGACTCAAACTCCTTCTGAAAACCACGTGGCGCAAATAACCTCCCATTACCAAGCATTCACAATAAAATTGCACAAGAAAATAATAGAATGCTCCAAAGACAATTAAATGATTCCAGTGTACTACCCTTCACTAAATAATAATATCAGTTCATCTAGGAGAAAAAGGTGGTGAGAATAATGCATCTTAAAATGACTGGAAATAATATATCACCAGGAAAAAAAATGAATAAATAAATAAATTAATTGCATCAGCCATTATATTCTGTCAGCATAAAGAGTAAAAATGGCAATAATGATGTTTATTAATACTTAAAATGCCATGCATTTAATTTAAGAGTCTGCTTTATTATTAAAAACAAGAAGTATACACCGACTATAGGTACAGTTACAAAACAGCACTTTGTCTTCAAAGGGATTAAGGGATAACCTTCTCTTTTCAACTCAAACTATATTTGACCACAACTGACAGCCTGAGGAGAGGCATGGCAAAGTCCCTGCAACACATCCAACCACCAAACACCCGCTAAAGGAAGCAGCATGCAGAATCTAGCCACATTACCCTTGTTACATATCGGTGCCGGGTGTTCAAAAAAATTATTTTAATTAAGTAATACTGAATGTGTGAACCTATGAGGCTTTTTTTTTGAGGGCCTAAAACTATAACCGTCCCTTAAAGGAAGATCAGTCAACTCCCAGGGACTGTTATTTGCACCACGCGCATGTGCCATTACAGCCACTAACCGCAGTATGCGTTTCCCCATGAAATGGAGCACCGCCAAAGTAGGCGCAAGGCCACCCCACCCCAGATAAAGGAAAGTTAACGTATTTAATATTATTTAACACATGCCATAATTCTATGACCACACATGGTAAACTCATTGGGAAGGAACTAAACCCCACCACAACTATTCACTACTCGTGAACCGGAGGCCACCCGCACTTTGCCCAACAAGAAAAGCAGGCATTCCACAAAACATGTGCCCCATCCAACATCAAAATGATTACCCACACAACTGCAACTGTCCGGCAACACAGGGCTGGATCCAGCACTTCCTAGACCATGAACAGCCAGGGGAAACTGCTGTTCCAGCCAAAAACACACATCAGAAATGAAAGAATCACACCAGGCCGACCAGCCACAGCTTCTGACCACTAACCAACATGCTTACAACAATTACCAAAGAAACCTTAACCCATGCCTTGCATTCTACTGGTTCAGCCCACTTGCAGTACATAAATCACCCCTTTTGTAAGCAATTCTCAATAAAATACTAAATCTGAAGTACCCAGCAGATTACACCCCCCCCAAGCTTGCCCCTCTTACACCCACCCTAGCAATTCCACCAAATGAACAATAGCCCTACACCCCATTAAAAGTCTTCTCCCATCTTATAGACCACCTCCCAAAAAAAAACTGACTAAACATAGTCCAAGGCCTACCTGCAAACCACAGTGCCTACAGGTCGTCACCGGCGTCATACTTGCTGTAGCAAGTTCACGCCAAAATGTGACTCCTACTCTCATTACACTTGACAAAAGCCTCTAATGCCCTCCCTATTCTTACCTCATTTCCTCCTAACATCCCTCCCTCACATTTAACCCTATCCTACCCTCATTCTTTTAATCCCTCCTATCCCATGTAGCTAACACAACTGAAGATGTCCCAGGACAAAAGGGTCTGTTCCAAACCTCATTTATAAGTAAAACATAGGATGAAATAATATTTAGTATATTTATTAACTTGAGTAATAGTGAGTTAATTGTAATGTCATATTTCAGTAATGAGTTATAGATTTGAGGAAACTTAAACTTTTGAACAACATGTGATTCTGCATTGCTATTTTAAAGGGAAACTTATGTGTGAAGACATTCCGAAGAAGTCCAGTTATCATTAAGGACAATACAAGGACAATTACAATGTTTTGGATCATTTGTTCATTTGTCTGTTTCATGTTTTTAGTTGTTATGGTGATCAACAATCATCAGCATGTCTTATAGATGTGCAAGAAAATAAAACATGAAGATGAAATCCACACGCAGGCATGTGGACTCTTCGTAGAAGGTGACCCCAGTCAAAAGCGAAGTAAAGAACATAACACCGACAGGCTGGAACACTAACCACTGTATAGATGAGTGAAAATTCTATGCACTCCATGGTTTAGTTGCTGTGCAGTGAGGAAAGGAAAATATTCAAGGAAGGAAACTGAGCAGAAAGTGGGGAATGACACAGAATGGGGGCAGGGGGAGTAGTTACATCTGGTTAAGAAATAGGTCTACCTGTATGGTTTTCAGTACTAGAAACAAAGGGCACATTTCCCACCCTTGCCATTTAGAACTTGCTTACTTAAGGCTGTAATGAAAACCAATCAATATTATAACAGGAGGGCTCTGTGGTCATTGAAAATTACAGCACACTATGGACAACCTTTGAGATTATAAGTGGACTTAGAAACTGGAGTTACATAAAACAAACTCAGGGAGAAGGCTGGGTCTTTCCAGCAACTAACAATGATGCCCACTGTGAGGGAGCAAGCTAAACCCCAACATTTTATTCAATAAACCTTGAAAGTTAACCACATTGGTGAAAGAAGCAGACTTTCCTAAGGAAGCCCATATTTCTGCTGTCTTCTAATTCCCTATATGCCAATGACAACTAAATCACAAAGCCTGAGTTTCTGAAAATCTTGCCAGCAGCATTAAGCTGCTTGGTGGTCTTCACCATTGTCAACAAATGGTGTTGGCCAAGTAAGAAGGACTATTCAAGTTGGTTCTTCTAGCAGATAGCTGTTTGAACAGCTGACCTAACTGGTAATGAATGACCAATTTGTAAGATAAATGCATAGATTTGCAATTATCCCAAAGAGTGTAGGCTGGCCTTTTGTTACAGTGACATCCAGCTGGCCTGAGATATGTATAGAGTTCTTGGAAGTCTTTGTCTAGATGATTCTTAATTCTACAGCAAAGGGTATCTGAATAAAGACATACCATTTCCTGAACATACACAATGACTTTTATGTTGGGCAGGTCAGTAAAGAGGGATAACACAAGATGCCTCAGTACAAAAATGGGGTACTTTGACCCAGATAATGAAACGTCTGCAAAGAGCAGCACTCACCTTTTCCCAGAGTGATTAGTCTGCTGGACAGCCAATCATTCACAATGTTCTTGGTGAAGTCTGTGTCCAAAGATGGCCTGGAGCTGGAGTGATACTTCTACATTTTATGACCTGGAAAATAGTTTTTAAGTTTTAATTTGTAGTAGCTGCTTATGACTATAATTTGCAGTTGTGACTTGCAAGGCAGTAACCTGTGGATTGCTGTCAATGCTGGGATACTCTTTCAGTGGAGATCACTTTGTAGTTTGCTTGGCTGCCACAAGACACTAATGCTAGTAAGTAGAACATCAGTTGTATTTCACTATGGTGACTGACATCCTCCATTTTAAAGATGTTTCACAAGTGAAAATCAAAGTTGTTATTCCCAGAATTGTGAGAAATGAAATAAGGGAAGATATTTCAGCGAGTAGATGCTGTTTGGAAAATACGATTTTGGTGATCTTGTGCTCTGTGGTCAGAACTCTGGGGTGAAAGTCAAACCTGGGGTTCCTATTTGTGAAACAAGCATGTGACACCTGTTAAAGCAGAAGAGACTGTTGAGTATTTTATTAGTTTGCTGGAATACTGCCAAGGGATAGATGAAGGCGTACTAGCGCAGATGTTTTAAGTCTATTGTATCAGAATAAAGGTACATATGATAGCAGCTGGAGAGTGCTGCTAGAACTTTACGATCTTAAACAGCAGTTCCTGCGCACTGACTTTCAACAAAACTTTGCTGCAGCATATTATTTTGATTGAATAGTAAACAAGTATAAGAAATTGCTTATAAGCTGCATGATTTTAAAGTGATAATATCTTTTTACTGATAGAAATACCTGACTGTTTAAAGTTTTAAAGGGTCATAAAGTACATTATGAACGGTTCTAGTTTGCTGCAAGAAGTACACGACTTGCAGAGATGGCACTGTGAACTAAAGTTTCTAGGTTTATTTAAATGAAGCTTTATAAATGCTTAGATGACCACCTACACATGGCATTTTGTATTAGGCAATTGTGTTACTGCTAGGCTGACTAATGGCTTTTCACTTCATTCTAGCCAACTCTGTCAAAATGTGAAAAATTTGGTGATGGTTAAGTGTTAAACATCTTCAGCTGTTGTGCTTATAAACAGAAAGAAAGCAATGTTGAATGCTGCATAAATATTGAAATATTAAAGGGACATATGTTTGTACTAAAATGAAAACATACATTTGATGGCGCATACATATTTCAACATACTTTACAAAGTAAATTACATTTGACACTTTACCTTTTAAGGGTTATGAATGTCATGCTTAACATGAGTTCATTTAGAAAAAGCTGTGAACTTTAGCAAAATGTTAGTAGTGCAGTTTCATACTTGGATTTGCTGTAAGCATTGTATTCCAGATCAGATTGCTGCCTGCAGCAACACTTCCACAGTATATTTAAGGGACCAATGAGGCCAGCTATACTAACAAATAATCCATCAGAAACATTTTCTAGGCTGTTGCCCCTCTGTCTGCTGCCTACCAAGTGCCCCCCCCCCCCAAATCAGGCTTAAGTATATCCATTCTGTTGAGTTAGGAAGTCCCCAGAACTGCTAAGGCAATTCAGAAGTAGCATCATTCTGACAGATTTGGGGGCGTTAACTGCTGACACTGGCATGTTGGCAATGACAGCATTTTCTATAAATATCTAACATCACTCCTGGCAGAGGGTGGGCTATCCATATCACAGTGTGAACTGACAATGCCCTCTCTATGCCGCAGTGCTGCCTAGATTCAGCAGATGCATGATATAAAAGCAGCAGGTGATACAGGTAGTGTACAATATGCAAGTGCCCCAGTGCAGCCTTGGTGCACAGACTTTAGTTGCAATATTTTCTGAGTATTCCCTCAAGGTTATCTAGTTCTTTGGTATACATTGCTAATGTCAGGCCATTTTTTTTTACTATCAGACTTCAGTGTATCTTCACACTGTAGTAGGGATATGATAAGAAATACATTTTCAAGAAGTAAATTTGGTGCTAAAATTATATATAAACAGGGTATTCAATAAGGAGGGGCATAACTGTTTCCACATACACACACACACACATTAAGAAAGGTGAAAGCTTTTATTGCTAATCTCCCTGATATCTAATATCCAAATATAACTATGTCCTTATGCCTTTCTCACACACGTGACAATGGCTTTGTCACAGCATCTAATTCCTTAATTGTCACTAGGTTATGGCTTTCATTTTCTGAAGGTCTTATCCCCACCCCAATAACCTCAGTAAAGTGCCTGGCTTAAAATACAGATGACGACATCATGAATAAACATGATAAAGCAAATGGCAGACTCACAAGACAGAAATTGTTTATAAAAGTGATCACAGAGTCCACTTTCAAGAGTGATTGGCTAAATTTTTTTTTGTTATTTTTTATAACTGTAGTAATATAGATAGTAACAGCACATCATTGATTATAACACAAAATATTATTTATTTCTAAGTATTTTTGTTTGAGGTAAGTGGATTGGAAGGAGATAAGGTAATTTCAGAACAATAACCGGTATAACAGATAACTGGCATCCAGTTTTGAGAGACAAACGCAGTACAATACACAGTCTAGTAGTAACATATCTGGGAATTGTAGTGCAAGTGTACTTTACTGTCTGCTCAGAACAGGTAAAGGCTAATACATGGCTGAATAAACTGGAAAACATCTGACTGGTCAGTAAGTTGCAAGAAGTGTTTGCAAGTATTTCTAAATTTAAATATCCTATGTAAGGGCGAGCTTCTAAACTGTCATCACTTGTGCTGGTTTTCATCTCCTGATTGTTATCAGCTTAAAATGGAAACAGAGTAAATAAATATTTTCACCATTAGTAACCTAGTTCTTGCATGAAACAAAAATAAATGTCTGTCACGAACAATATGCTTTACTTGAAATGGGGACTTCCAAGTGATTGTTAGTGCAGGAAAGGGCTAGTAAGACAGAAGTGTGAATGAATTAAGAGCTGTAAAACACAAGTCATCTTTGTGTGTCTCATTTTCAATGATGTCCCTAATTTTACCTCAGAAGTGTCCTATCTTACCCAAATTGGTGATGTTGTGACATCTAGTAGAAGATTACAGTTCACAAAAAGTGTTATAATTATTGCCTTTTTTCTTTAGACTTTGCCTGCTAATGCAGATCCTCTTATTTGATCAACTTCAAGTGAATGTTAGCATTATTTAAAAAGTCACCCTAATATGGGGGCCTTAGCCATTTATTGTTTTTACCTTTATCTTGATTTAGGAAGTACGAATCTGTGAGTTACCCAAATATTTTAACTAAACTGTTCATAAAGACTAAAGGGAGGTTATGTGGTATATAAACAGCAACAGAATTACTTCATTGTATCGTTTGCTATGATATATTATTAGTTTTTATCATTATGTAAATACTATAACACATAATCAGCTTGTGATAGCTTGCTGTAATTTGGGCCTTTTGTTTTTCCTTATGTTACTGAAAATCTGTTTATTATAATCCTTATGTGGAAGATGGATTTCAGAAGGCACAATGTTATATTTGAGATGTAAAATACATCTGCAGTTCTCATCTACCCTCTTTTGTGAATTAGCCACTGAAAAAAATATATTTTTATTCAGTCCAATTGATTGTGGAACTGCCTCCTCTGCAGATGGTCATGTCTCATGCCCAATTGATTGTGGAACTGCCACCCCTGCAGATGGTCACGTTTCATTGCCCAATTGATTGTGGAACTGCCTCCCCTGCAGATGGTCACATCTCATTGCCCAAATGATTGTGGAACCGTCTCCCCTGCAGATGGTCACGTCTCATTGCCCAATTGATTGTGGAACTGCCACCCCTGCAGATGGTCACGTCTCATTGCCCAATTGATTGTGGAACTGCCACCCCTGCAGATGGTCACATCTCATTGCCCAATTGATTGTGGAACTGCCTCCCCTGCAGATGGTCACATCTCATTGCCCAATTGATTGTGGAACTGCCTCACCTGCAGATGGTCACGTCTCATTGCCCAAATGATTGTGGAACCGTCTCCCCTGCAGATGGTCACATCTCATTGCCCAATTGATTGTGGAACCATCTCCCCTGCAGATGGTCATGTCTCATTGCTCAATTGATTGTGGAACTGCCTCCTCTGCAGATGGTCATGTCTCATTGCTCAATTGGTTGTGGAACTGTCTCCCCTGCAGATGGTCATGTCTCATTGTCCAATTGATTGTGGAACTGTCTCCCCTGCAGATGGTCATGTCTCATTGTCCAATTGATTGTGGAACTGTCTCCCCTGCAGATGGTCATGTCTCATTGCCCAATTGATTGTGGAACTGTCTCCCCTGCAGATGGTCATGTCTCATTGCCCAATTGATTGTGGAACTGTCTCCCCTGCAGATGGTCATGTCTCATTGCCCAAATGATTGTGGAACTGCCTCCCCTGCAGATGGTCACATCTCATTGCCCAATTGATTGTGGAACTGCCTCCCCTGCAGATGGTCACGTCTCATTGCCCAATTGATTGTGGAACTGTCTCCCCTGCAGATGGTCACGTCTCATTGCCCAATTGATTGTGGAACTGTCTCCCCTGCAGATGGTCACGTCTCATTGCCCAATTGATTTTGGAACTGTCTCCCCTGCAGATGGTCACGTCTCATTGCCCAATTGATTGTGGAACTGTCTCCCCTGCAGATGGTCACGTCTCATGCCCAATTGATTGTGGAACTGTCTCCCCTGCAGATGGTCACGTCTCATTGCCCAATTGATTGTGGAACTGTCTCCCCTGCAGATGGTCACGTCTCATTGCCCAATTGATTGTGGAACTGTCTCCCCTGCAGATGGTCACGTCTCATTGCCCAATTGATTGTGGAACTGCCTCCCCTGCAGATGGTCACGTCTCATTGCCCAATTGATTGTGGAACTGCCTCCCCTGCAGATGGTCACGTCTCATTGCCCACTTGATTGTGGAACTGCCACCCCTGCAGATGGTCACGTCTCATTGCCCAATTGATTGTGGAACTGCCTCCCCTGCAGATGGTCACGTCTCATGCCCAATTGATTGTGGAACGGTCTCCCCTGCAGATGGTCACGTCTCATGCCCAAATGATTGTGGAACTGTCTCCCCTGCAGATGGTCATGTCTCATTGCCCAAATGATTGTGGAACTGTCTCCCCTGCAGATAGTCATGTCTTATTGCCCAAATGATTGTGAAACTGTCTCCCCTGCAGATGGTCATGTCTCATTGCTCAATTGATTGTGGAACTGTCTCCCCTGCAGATGGTCACGTCTCATTGCCCAACTGATTGTGGAACTGTCTCCCCTGCAGATGGTCACATCTCATTGCCCAATTGATTGTTGAGCTGTCTCCCCTGCAGATGGTCACGTCTCATTGCCCAATTGATTGTGGAACTGTCTCCCCTGCAGATGGTCACGTCTCATTGCCCAATTGATTGTGGAACTGTCTCCCCTGCAGATGGTCACGTCTCATTGCCCAATTGATTGTGGAACTGCCTCCCCTGCAGATGGTCACGTCTCATTGCCCAATTGATTGTGGAACTGTCTCCCCTGCAGATGGTCACGTCTCATTGCCCAATTGATTGTGGAACTGTCTCCCCTGCAGATGGTCACGTCTCATTGTCCTATTGATTGTGGAACTGTCTCCCCTGCAGATGGTCACGTCTCATTGCCCAATTGATTGTGGAACTGTCTCCCCTGCAGATGGTCACGTCTCATTGTCCTATTGATTGTGGAACTGTCTCCCCTGCAGATGGTCACGTCTCATTGCCCAATTGATTGTGGAACTGTCTCCCCTGCAGATGGTCACGTCTCATTGCCCAATTGATTGTGGAACTGTCTCCCCTGCAGATGGTCACGTCTCATTGCCCAGTTGATTGTGGAACTGTCTCCCCTGCAGATGGTCATGTCTCATTGCCCAATTGATTGTGGAACTGTCTCCCCTGCAGATGGCCATGTCTCATTGTCCTATTGATTGTGGAACTGTCTCCCCTGCAGATGGTCATGTCTCATTGTCCTATTGATTGTGGAACTGTCTCCCCTGCAGATGGCCACGTCTCATTGTCCCATTTCTTTTTTTCATCTCTTTTTTACTTAATATGCTGAACTACTTGAGATCCCTCCATCTTCCTATGCAACGCATTTTGTGGAGTCACTGTCTTTTTTAAAACTGGTTGATTTTAAGAAATTGCACCTCCTTTCTTCCTTTTGAGGTTCTTTGTATTAACTCTGACCCAGGCCTTAACAACTGGAATATTTTCAAAGAGGCAGTGTGTGTGTGTGTGTGTGTGTGTGTGTGTGTGTGTGTGTGTGTGTGTGTGTGTGTGTGTACATATATATATATATATATATATATATATATATATGTATATAAAATATAAACCTGTGAATGAATGCATCACTTATAACTCGATTCAGCAAGCCAGACTAAAGACTGATCAAATAACAGATATACTTTAAAGCACAATATTTGTCATTACCATTACAGTACAGTTGCATGGTATTACAAGCAGCCTTTGTATATGATTGGGCATAACTGTGTACATGCTGTTCTGAATTTCCAAATGATCACTGTAGTTAAGTTTTTCAGCACTGTATAATTTGTACAGTGTGCTCAGGGTGTATATTATGTGTAAATAAAAATATTTCTCAATATACTCAAAGATCATGTGTATAGAGGTCCACTTGAAATAAGTCCACCTATTTGGCTAACAATGAATAACAATAAATGTATCTTCTAACATCATCTCTATCCTTGCTCCTTTCCAAACTGAAAGCAAATGTGTCACTTCCATTACGTAATATACTTTCCTTTGAAATTTCTCATTATCTTGCTTGTTTTCTTCTTAGCCACTTCCCACGGCCTTAAATCTTCACTAAGTTGCTGCCACAAAATTTGGTTGCAGTGGCTCTCTCCAAGGCCCTCTGAGCAGGACAAAGCAAAACATTTTCTTAACTTGATAAACACCAACTCTACTCAACAGTATCCTGCCTTATCATAGCTGGCAAATTGCCTAGCAAATACATTGTTTGGTTAATGTACCAGACAAGGCTGCTGCTCTGGAAACACTAAGAACTAAGGTTTCCTGATGTCCTGGCTTCAGGCAAGGACATAATACATTGATGGCAGTCTATATTCTGGCAGATACTTTTCTTATCCTCACAAAGGAACACTTATAGTAGCTGCCAATGCTGTAACAAAATAATTGTTAAATATCTGTAGGCTACTTTCAGTTTCAATTTTAGTGTTGTATAAAAATAGTTAAAATGTAATACATTGATACAATGCATCACAATTTTACACACAAATGAACTTAATTACAAATTTCAGTTTATGTACAATAATTACACTATGATACAACCTCAGTAACCAAAAATAAAACACGTTTTACTTACTCGCTTCTATGATTCACAGCAATCTATTTTCCATTTATTTGATCTTTCATTTAACCATCTTTTTCATGGTCCTTTGTATTAGACATGTCTATGTGAGAAATTTAATCTTGGATCCCTTCTGAAATAAAAACAAAATTTCTACAAATGCTTGAGGATTTGAAAAAGTCATTCACATTATTATAATTAAATGACTTGATTAACAAATACTTTTTCAAATGATTAAAAATTGTGAATTTGACCACAAAATGAATTTAGTCCTCATTTATATTCTTACCTTAACCTCCACTCATTCTGTGTTTCCATTTTGTATCTCAGACTTCTATCTCAAAGAATAAGGCTATGAACCACTAATTAGCTTCATGCTGTAGTCCAGGGTTTGATTCTTACAGTCTACATTTACTGACTCCATGACTTTCAGCAAATCATTTAGTACTCTTGGGTTGCCCATGAAAAGAAGCTTGTGCCTAGTGAGTTTATCCAGTCAACAAATTTATAAAATATGCCTACTTTCCAAGAGGTGTAAGTAATCTGCATTTTTACTGACAAAGTTTAATTAAAAAAAGACTTTATCCTTGTATACTTTATGTCTCTATCTCTCTCCGGTTGTACCCTAGTAATTACTTTCCTTAAAGAATATATCTACTACATAGAGTGATTTCCTTCATCAGTAATTTGTTGAGTTACCTTAACCTTTATTGGAATGTCACCATAGAGACACATTTTAGAAAAGTACACTTCTTTAACCCCTTCCTTTTCCATTGGGATTTCTATCTGACAAAGTTTTCAATTACCTCATCTTTTTCAGTTATTAATATCCACCTTGCTAATATCCAACTATCCATCAAAGCTTGTCCACTTATCAGACTTAATTCATATTTTAGGTTTCATGAAACTACACTATTCACAGTGACTTACTTAATATATATATATATATTGGCTTTGACAAAGCTAAATAATTCTCACAAACTAGAACTCTTCACCAAAAGAAACAAGAGGATGGATTTTATCTTGGATAAAGTTTAACAGTGGTACAGCAATCATTTCCTCAGAGTTCTATCCATTCTATATTATACCATGTTCAATTTTCTTATTTTTAGATAACCTGTGTTTTTAGTCTGTGTTCATCTTCCAACTTTTGACCTGTCCATTTCCCCATGCACATTTCTTTTTTCTTAAATGACACTGACATCTCCACTCTGGGCCAGTAATCAAGGAACCTGAATCCTCACCACTGACACTGGAGAGGGATGTTCACTTGGAATAAAAATGGATACACCCAGTGTTTCCAGATGCAGACCTGTCTGCATCAAGCACAATTTCCCTTAAAAGCAAACAGGGAACAGTTAGCCCAGGGTCCAAGAGTCTCTCTCTCTGTCACTCCCCAGGTCCCCAGTAAGGCTCCCTACTAGCACAGATGCAGGGTTAAGTCCTCAGCTGAGTGTCCAAGCCAAGACCTCCAGCACCCTCTCTGTGAAACCAATGCTTCATGTCCCTGCTCCAAGTAGCTGACACACACACACACTTCAGGATTTGATTTTCACACACACACACACACACACACACACACACACACACACACACACACACACACACACACACACACACACACCTGGGAAAGGCTGGCAAAGATTTACCCACTGTGCCCCCTTCTGCCCAGACTATAAGGTAGTTATTACTTGCAACCAGACACTACAAAGCCAGCTACCTAAGGGTCTTGTAAGGGTACCCTATTTTACTGAGTGAAATTAATATTAATATAAATGGTAATGTTGACCAAACAGCCAGGCTTTAGGAATGGCCATAGTGTCACCAATAAATACAAGTACTCTCAAAGGTTAAAATATTCTCTAAAGGACACGCCACAATGAAATGTTTAAATATATTTAATAATAAATAATAAAAGAACATGAAAATACTAAATATCTATTTACAATAAACACCAGAGTTTCAATCACGGGAAATATTAAAAATAACACAGCTGGAAAGATTCACACAGTTACAGAAAAACAATGCTTAACTATTCTCACTATATTTCCTGACTGATCTAAAGAGATACTAGTCCCAGGTTCACTTACTAGAGCAAGGCAAGATGAAGTAAGTAAGGAATCCTTCTATGTTAGGCTCCAAGAAACAGACTGCTACTGAGACTTCAGTCTCCTCTAATATTAAAAACATTATTTCTGTACAGAATGGCATCACATACATCTGGTCATCTGACTTCTGGTTCCCATGCAATCCCCCCTCCCATTTGCTAGAAGCTGTCAGGATTTATCACATAGGTGTCAATAATACACACACGCACACACACACATGCACACGCACACGCACACACACACACACACACACACACACAGCCTTGCTAAGATCCATTGCAGCTCCTGGATGTCATAAAACCATGAAACACCTCCAGTCTTCCTACAGGAGCTACTAAACCGTACTCCTTACAGACATTGCATCTCTGGCTTCATTCTAATCTGTGAGATAACATCTTTATGGCCTAGGCCCAGTCATTTAATTTTCTTACTATTTCTCAAAGTCAGGTGGATTGAGATTAACCTTTTCTCTTCCAGTATCCTCTATTACAATATATACATTTAAACAGTTACTATAATGCATGTACATGTCTTTGCTTCTTTCCAGGAAGGGACACTGTTGACACATTTCTCAATACAAGCAACTTTACAAATACATTTTCAACACAAGCATCTGTACAAATCAGTTTAATATTCAAATAACATATAATTCTTTACAAAATTCCAGCTAGCTGTGCTGCCATATGTTACACATCCACTGCCCTACTTCTGGCATAGCTGGCAGTACCTCCTATCATCACAGACATATCAGTTTTGTTTCTAATGTTTTGAAATATTGATAGGAGGAGCATATGCTAATGTAAACTGCTCTGAACAGCTTGTTTTCTTTGTTTCCTATGATAAAGCCAACATAACTGTGTTATCAAAAGCTTATAACAAGGCATGATGCTTTATGGATTTTTTTTTGTTACAGTGCATCTTGCTTCCATTAATCTGTTAAATATATTCAATACATATCATAAATAACCAAGAGGTTACAATACATTCCTGCCTCTCATCTTTGTAATGCTAAATTTTGTCATAAGATGACAGTTCTTTGACATTTATATCATAGCCAAAGTAAAACTATACCTTTCTGGTATCATGCTTATTAACTGCATTCATATGCCACAGATGTCCATTAGGGTCTACAATTTGGCTATATTCAAACTATCACCTGCCAAATTCAAGTATGCAAATAAAAAGTAGAAAAAACTGGGCACAAATCCTAGTACATTTCTTTGCTATATGCTGTAATAAAAATGCATTGTTATCAAACTGCTGGGCAAGTAAACAAACAGAGCACGATGAAGAGAATATTTCATAGTTACTCTTTTAATTGTAAAACTACAGGCAAAAATATTTTTGAAGACTTAAACAGGGTAATTGGTCTTTGCAATTTTGGATTATCTGGGTTTCCTTTTTGTATGAATGGGAAAATTATACCACTCTTCCATGAGCTTTGCAACTTACTTTTTCTAAACAGCATTGAAAATGATGTGTCTGGAAATCAGCCTAATTCTTATGGTTATTCTGATGCATTTCACTGAAAATATCATCAGGTTATGTCATTTTAGTTCTCTATAACCTCTGATATATTTTTGAACAAAACAAGATCAGTCAATATCCTCTCATTCCACAAAGAGAGAGAGAGTAATATCTTGTCTATTTGAGTTATAACATTTCTTACCATAATACTCCCACTGAACAAACCTTTCAATGGTTCAATCACCATTTTTTTACCTGCCAAGCAATTCCATAACTTTCTGGGTCATGTACTGTGCTGCCAGCTGGGTTGAATGATTCAACAGTTTTCCTGTCTATACTGGGCACGAGTGACTTTTTTATTACATAATCATGTCTATCTCATTTCAACATGTCTTTCCTGGGTTCTTATCTCTAGCCGTACTTTCATACTGTACTTGTAACTGCTCTTCTCCAAGTATTCCATGTCAGTCTAACCACCAACAGTGCAATGTCAGTTTTTCTTCCAATTTTCCAAATTTATCATATACTGTTTTAAAAGATGGTATAAATTGTCTATTAACTGCTGAGTCTTCATTAATTTCTCTGACAAAATAGATTTTCTACCTTATCAGCTTTTAGTTTTGCATGTAATTTACCTAAAATCCTTAAACAACATGTCCCTTTCCCTCCTTATGTCAATCATCAAGGATAAGCAATCATATTCGGATCTAACCTTAATTTCTTCTTGGTTACTTTATTTCAAAAGTACTTTTGGTTCTCACTTCATATGATATAGAGTAAATTACCACTAAACCACTTTGTTTTCTCAAAAATTTAAAACCATGATTAAATTCAGTTTTAGCACAAAGCAATAGGTTGTAATGTTAATTTATTCACCACATTTTTATGAGATTTATATACTATCTTTTTATATGGTTTGTATTTGCTTTATAATAAGTCTTAATAGTCATTACATGCATCTCTCACTGAATTCCCTGCTCAAAATTATTTATCTATTTATCAAAACATATTTAACTCATACTTTCATCCAGAATCCCTCTACATTTTTCATCTTGCCACCTCTAAAGGATTTGTAAACATTTATTATAATTACTTTACTAAATGGGTGCATACATCTGTAGCATTCACCTCTTGTGTTAATCATAAAAATGACTCTGCCTTGATCCAAGAGTGGTTCTGCTTAAATTAACCCTGCCATAGGTTAATCATACCTACTACATTTTGTTGCTGGGGGTTAAAGAGGTATTAACATTAGGTAAGATTGCAATCCAAATTGTAGCTTACTACAGATCCCCCACCATGCCCCCAGATTTTCACTACACCTTTCTAAATATACTAGAAAATATTAATATACAACCAAACACCCTAATACTGGGTGATTTCAACTACCCTGCCATTAACTGGGAAAACTACTCATGTACCAACACCTTTGCCCAATGGTTCTTGGAATTCATAAATTCCAATACCTTGGATCAACTAATCCATAGTCCCACCAGGGGCTCCAATATCCTAGACCTGGTCATTACCAACATGGGAAATCGATGCTCCACACCTATGGTCACCCCCTCTTTGGTCAGGTCAGACCATAAGCTAATCACCCTTAGCATCCACATCTCACCCCCACCCCCCAGTAAGGAAACCTCCATAAAAAATGTCTCCAAAGCCAACTTCATGCTACTCAAGTCAGAAGTTACAAACTTCATGACACCCATGCAGATGGGAGCTGAAAGTTCGACTGCCGAGTCCTACACTTAGGCACTGTACGAGCACATCCACTCATGCATGAATCATGCCATCCCAAATAGAACCAAAATGCTCTCCTCCAAAAAAAGGAAGCCAGTCTGGTGGTCCCCTGCCATAAACAAACTTTACAACAAAAGGAAGAAACTGTTGCAGAAAAGAGGAAAATTCTAGGATGCAAAAACCTCCCTTACCAGCCTCAGTAAGAAGCTGAGATCCCTCAAAATCCTCCAAAGCTAGTTATGAAAATAAAATTGCCAAAGATTCCAAAGACAACCACTAGACATTCTATAACTATGTCAAGAATCTAAATGGCAATGCTTAGATCTGCTCTGAGCTACAAGAGAATGGCATTAAATATACTGATCCCAAAGGATATTGCCAATATCCTGGCAGATCGATTCAGTGCCAACTTCACCCCCCTCTCACCCCCTAAATGGCCCATCTAAATACCGGAAGATTGCCAAATTCCAGTAATAATGGCCATACAGGTAAAAAAACGCACTCTCCAAAGCTAAAAATACAGCATCCATGGGACTAGATGAAATCCCAGGCTGTGTACTACATGAACTACAAAATGAACTGGCACCTCACCTAAGTGTCATGTTTAATCATACCCTCACCTCAGGCTTCATGCCCACTGAGTGGCGCACAGCTACAGTTATCCCACTCCACAAGGGGGGATCCAACTTGGATCCTGGGAACTACCACCCCATCAGTCTGACAAGCCTGATCTGCAAGGCCATGGAACGTATTATCATGGAACTTATAAACAAAGACATTGGCAACCTTCAAACACTGGACCCCACCCAGTTTGAGTTCGTGAAGGGCCGATCTTGCCTCCTGAACCAGATTGACTTCTTTGAATCATCTCCAGAGCCATGGACGAGGGTAGAGCAGTCCACACAGCCTATCTGGACCTTGCCAAGGCCTTTGACACCATCCCCCACTCTAGAATCATAGATAAACTTACTAAGATGGGCATTAATCCCTACATCACTCGATGGGTTGCCAACTGGCTTACTGACAGAACCCACACTGTAAAAGTAGCTGACTCCAAATCCAGCTCCAGACAAGTGACAAGTGGAGTACCTCAGGGTTCAGTCCTGGGACCTCTCTTGTTTGGCATCTACTTCTCTGAAGTACATGCCAACACTAAGGGACTCTGGCTAACAAAGTTCACAGATGACTGCAAACTGGAAGTCATTATTGAATCCCCAAATGATGTAGATATTCTACAAAAGAGCCTTACAGAAACAGATGCTTGGTGCCAGAGCCATGGGCTCAAGCTCAATGCCAAGAAATGTATAGTTATCCCCTTTGGGAAAAAACATGTACCTGTGAATTACCACATAGGTGGCAGTACACTAAGCACTGAACGTGTGATAAAGGACTTAGGGACACAGGTGGACAGTGGTCTCACTTTCAATAACCACATCACCACAACCATCAGGAAATCCTTCTATGTAGCACACGTCATCACTAAGGGCTTTTCATCCAGAAAAAAGGAGGTCATTGTTCCACTGTACTCATCCCTCATTAGACCCATTATAGAATACAATGCCCCATTTGGTATGTACCTCTCAAGACATCTGCAACAACTGGAAAGGCTGCAGAAATGCCTCACTAAAAGAATCACAGGCCTAAAGCAGATGCCCTATGCTGACCGCCTTAAAAAACTCCAGCTATACTCTGTCACATATCGTCTACTCCGAGGCAATCTCTGCTTAACATACAAGGCCATGTCAAATCCAGAGCTGTTGGACATGCTACACTTAAAGAAATACCAGTCCCTCAGAGCCACATGCTCTGGGATCTAAACCTTGTCATCACAATAAACAAAACATGCTGGAGGGATGGGTTCCTTACTCATAGACTCCCCAAACTCTGGAATATATTGCCCATACATGTCAAGCAGAGCGCCTCTTTGGCCCTCTTCAAAAGGAACCTTGATGATTGGATGGGAAAAAGGAAATTCACCCCAGGGATCATGTCAGTCGCCCTGCTAGACAGGGGTCCAGGGAAGTAAATAGTGTGGGAAGAAATAGTCAGGGAATTGTTATGGCTAGGCTTGTATAGGCCCTAGGGCCAATAGCCTAGTACCAACCTATGAACCCATGAACCTAGAGAGAAAAATCTGCCAGTTCCTCTTTCCAAATTCAAAATATCCATCTTCTGGAATAATTTCCCTATTTCCTTGTTTCATCTCTTCCCTTCCAAATCAGGTTTATTCTAGAATAAAAAAATTCAAATATGCACTCCTTTGACTACTTGAAGTTGATTTGTTTACTGTAATCACCTGCCTTCTTCTGGACAATCTAAGGGTTTTGTCTGTAACCTCACCCCACCCCCACCTAATATATCACTATTTCATCCATGTTTCCCAGACTATCATACAGAGGTCCTGATCTCCACAGTTCAGTCTGTGAGGTTTTTATCTCAGTTATGATTTGTCTTCTCAATATGTTTTTTTGAATATCATCTTTTTTTTGAGGGGGGGGGGGGTTGCTCACTTCTCAGAACTGTGACATTAAAAAAAGGGGAAACATTCACCTCTTTCACTGTGTATGTCATTTTACACTATGGAAACAATATATCTTAGCAACATGCCCAATACAGTTCATAAAGAAATCTTACTGATCACAACAATGATAACTCTAGATTTCATTCTTCACTGTGCTCTGAATAAAAGCACTTCCTTTTTGCTAATCACAAAGCCACAGCAGAATAGGCATACACAAACATCATTAATCAGTAGTCCTCTATGAAAGAAAGTCTTCTTTTATTGTTACTGTCTCTAAGGACTGTGGCCTCAAATATTTATGCAAAGGACCTGGAGAGTGATGTAATATTTTAAAGAAGGTTTAAATTATGAGCATTGCAGCAGTTTCTAAAATGACTTGTGAAAAAATACTTTTCCATAAGATGCTGCTAATGTTGTCTTTCATAAAATCTTGATTTTTAGTCAGTTGCTATCAACCTAGCTGTATATTTCAGTATTCTTTTTGATGGTTTGTGTTGTATTCACAGTTTTAAATATTGTAGCTAAAATTGATGTCTTTGATAATCTTCTTTCCCTAACTCCAGAAGAAACATGTACTTTTACAGAAATTACACAGTAGAAAAAAATGCAAAATCAAATACTGACAGGAAGTAAGAAAAGTGAGATGAACATATCATCTTAGGTGATTTCAATATTGACTGGCAATCCTGTTCTGGCAACAATCCAACCCATCACGTACACGTTCATGGCTTCACCCAACTAGTCCAGTCACCAACGAGGATAAATAAAAACTCCAGCAAGCACTCTACCCTGGATTGGATACTAGTCAGTAAGAACCCCCAGTCATATATAACAGGCTGCTTATCAGATAACCTCAGTGATCACTCCCCAACATTCCTACTCAAAAAATACCTGTACCAAGCTAAACCTGTCATCTATCATCAAATACGTAAAAAAATAAACTTTAGCCCACTCACATTCATCTCATCCCTCAAAGAATATAACTGGCATGCTCTAAAGTACCTCAGTCTAGATGACGCAGTTGAATCTTTTAATACTACCTTCCTGAACATCCTTAATTACCATGCCCCCATAAGATTTTCCAGAACCAAAGCACAACCCTCCCCATGGCTACAGAAAACCACTAAGTCAGAAATGAAAAACAGGGATAAAGCCTGGGAGCACTGGCGCAAAACCAAAACCCCTGCAGCTAGATAGAAATTCCTAGAACTACGCAATAGAGTCAAAAAGCTAATAAAACGGGACAAATTCCAATACTACCAGTCTACCCTAGACTCCTCACAACACATCCCCAAACAATTCTGGTCCTCCATAAACTCCATCCTCCACCCAGGTAAAGTCAGTACCCCTCCTCCTAACATCCCTCACTCCTCAGAAAATATTGCTACCTCATTCAATACACACTTCACCCAAACCACACTATCACTAGCTAAACAACACAACCTCCCTCCCCTCCAACCCACACCTTCAACTAGTAATCTCCCCACTGCCTTCTCTTTTTCTCCTGTACCTACCTCCAACATAAGAAACTCTTAACTAAACTTAAACCCACCAAATTAGCAGCAGACAACCTCCCAAGTGAATACCTACAAATCGCAGCTGATGCTCTGGCCTACCCAGTATCCATCTTGATTAACCGATCTCTGTCAGAAAGTTACGTTCCCACATTGTGGAAAGTCTCACATATAATTCCCCTCCACAAAGGCGGACCCTCTGCAGAACTAACCAATTACCACCCCATAGCTATTCTCTCTCTCCACTCTCCAAAATACTAGAGAGATGCATACACTCTCAGGTCTCACACTACCTCCTTACTAACAACCTCCTTTCCAGTACTCAGCATGGTTTCCGACCAAACCATAGCACCACCACTGCCTTACTCTCCTTTACAAACACTATCCTTCAGCATAAAAACAATGGCTATCTCTCCTCTGCTACTTTCCTAGACCTATCTAAAGCATTTGACATGGTCCCATACAAACAACTTATCTTTGTCCTCAATAACCTATCCTTCTCACAATCAGTCACCAACTGGTTTCAGAGTTACCTGTCTGACCGCCAACAATCCGTTGTATGGCAGAATGACATATCTCCCCAACTACCTGTCTCCATAGGGGTTCCCCAAGGATCCATCCTTGGACCCCTACTTTTCTCTGTTTACACCAATAATCTAGCCTCTGCCACCAAACATGGCACACTCATCCAATACGCAGATGACAATACCATCATCTGCTCAGCCCAGTCCCTACCCAAACTGCAAAAAGTCACACAGGAAGCCTTTTCCTCTGTTGAAACATGGTTATCCGATGCCCAATTAATACTCAACCCAAACGAAACTAAACTACTCATCTTCCAACCCACCAAACATACTCAAAACAACTCTTACTTTAACATCACAGCAAAAGACAACACCACTATATACCCAACTGAACACACCAAATTGCTAGGAGTGGAAATAGACAAACTAAAATTTGACATTCACATATCCATGACAATAAAAAAAGTCCACAAAAAACTAGGAGCATTATACAGAAATAAACAATTTCTCACCAAAGCAGCAAAGATTTCAATAGCAAATTCCCACCTTATCTCCACCCTACTTTATGCCTCTCCAGTATATACCAACCTAAGGCAATGTGATCTAAAGAAGCTAGAGACCTGCTACAACAAAATCGCAAAATTCGCCATAGGGGCATCCTACCGTAGTCACCATTGTCTCTCACTTGCTGAACTGGGCTGGCTTGAACTCCCTCATCTCCTTCAGTGGTATCAACTCTCACTCGCCCACGAACTAGTAAACCATCCATTAAATGTCCCATCCCTCCAGAATCTACTCCAACCATATCGCACCACCAGACCACTAAGATCCAGCAACAAAAATCACTTTCAGATCACTAAAGCCAATAACTCTGCTGGTGAAGCACTATTCTCTTGCACCATAGCCAAATTATGGAACTCACTCCCGCCCACAATTACCTCCGTACCATCATGCACCAACTTCAAAACTTTATTAAAAGCGCACCTAAAAACATGCTGGCTATGCCCTTGCTACTCCCACTCTAATAGCATCCACCCCATCCAACTACTACCTTTCTTTCACCTCCACTAACTACCTTGATGATAGCAAGCTCAGATGCTCATAAGCCTAGTACTTATTATACAGCAGGAACTTCTCATTGTTACATTTGTTAATGCCTGTTATGTACTTCACAGATAAAGATTCTAGTTGTCTACTGATGTACTATGTTCTTCATCTGTAAATATGTTGTAAGTAATTTCTATGTTAAATTATTAATCACTATGTAATCCAATGTAACTACTGTCTGTTTATTTTACTGTGGAGCTTTTCTCCCCGGGCCTCCGCTGAAAATGGACCCACGTCCAGTCAGACACTCCCGGTCAGCAAATTTAAATAAATAAATAAATAAATAAATAAATAAATATCTGCTTTTCTTTCTGGCAGAGTTTTATTACAGGGAATGACATTTGCATCTGAAAACTAAGCTTGAAAGCCCTGCCTTTGTTCAGACTCCTGGTTATACTATTTATCTGAGGTGTGATGCTGGCAATCTGTAACTGATAACGCACATTTAAATGTAATTTTTTTTAAGAGACATTGTTGTCTTGTTGGCTCTGTAGTTGGGATAAGGGACCTAATCTAATTACCTTGCTACTATAGTAGCCTTTGTGATGTAAAAGATACGCCAAATGCAGGAAAGAAATGCAAACATAATTTAACTTCACTTGTATTTAAGCATCATGTTTTTGTGGGTTTGCACTCAGTTTACCAGAGCAGCTCAGAGATTGCACTGCTGTCCTGCAAGCAACTCAGCTGTGCATTATGAAGCCCTGACACAGTTTTCTACCCCTAGCCCTCCAAAGAATAGCCACTTTTTGTTAGTCTTACAGCAAAACCTGGTCCATCTAGCCCACTCCCCACTAGTTACTACAGTTTATACCTGCCTTAATGGACGGACAGTTTTCCACCATTTCTCCAGCCAATGATTGGCATGGGCATCCTGAGGCAATGTAACAGTTGCCTTTTGTATACCGACAACCAGTTACTCCTAAAACAAACAAATACAACATGTGAGAGATGTATCTATGCTAGGAATTTGGAATCAGTTCTCTCACATAACAACAAACCAGTTATCAAACAGGTTGCCAGCATACACACTTCACCTCTTGAACATAACAAGCTTACAACACATAAACCCATATGCAAAGAGGTACTCACTAGAAGCCTACCTAAAGATCACAACCCTCACAAGTGCAAACCTACTGCACACACTGCAGACCCAACAGAATCCACTACACATAATAATACACACAGCAGTGTCTCGGCCAATAAGCTCCTAAGGCAAAACACCTCAAAACCAAATGTCTTGGTCATAGGTGACTCCATAATGTCCCCCTCAACAAGCTGGACAAGGAAAAGATCATGGTCAGCTGTCTGTCAGGTGCCAGGATCCGTTAGCTCATGCATGCACTCAAGCCTCTCAAAAATAAGTATCGTTATGGCTCTGTCATAGTCCAGGTTGGAGTGAATGACTTGAGATGTACTTCACTGGACTATATGAAGAGAGACATGACTGAGCTCTCAGATTGTCCCAGGCATGTATGTCAGTGATATTGTAGTGAACTGGCCACCAGATGCGCAGTAGCAAATCCCGCCCTAGCCGGTTGATGTCAGTCTAAAGTAATGAATATTCATTAGGATGTGGTTCTCAGCCGCATGAATATTCATTCTTCAGCCATCAGCATGCATGGGGAATTGGGTACACCAGATTTCTAAAAATATTGAAAAAAATTTAAATTAGTATTCTGCGTACCCTGTGAGCCAGTGCATTACAACATCGCCGGCTTTCGTAGTAAAGACGTTGTTATGAGTATTGCAAATGTATACAATGAGTTATTGTATGTAAAGTCTGTATCTTTTAATCCTGATGTATATACTCTTGAAGTACTGTAGCATGGCAAAAATGCTGAAAAGCAGTGCACATCTGCAATTAAGAACAAATGTGCACATTTAGCAGCAAACAGCAGGCACACCTGCATCTAGTATTTCTGTACCCTGGACAGATGTCTTCAGTGGATCTCCTTTAGGTTTGCCACCTCCTGAGAAGTCCAAAATAAGACGTGGGTAATATAGATTTTTTCCAAACTTTTCATGCATATATGTGATCCACTCATCATCACTGGTACTATTAAACTGATACATGCATTATAACACTAAAACTAAAAGCTTATATGTACTTGAAAAGATTAGATAAAGTGTAGATTGTGGAAATCATGTCCTTCTGCTACATGTGACACCATCACTTAATAGGCTACTAAGTGTGTTTTAGAAACAGTGATTATGTTCCTGAGATAACAGTAGCATTTTTGGGGGTCTTTAAGTTCCCATACATCATTTTAAGTGGCATTCTTGCCTTCAATAGTTTTTAATGTAATTCTTGACAGTAATGTTAAATTAGTGTAAGCCATATTTACATAGCACTCAACCCTCTATCTACAAAATTAGGAACAGTAGATCTCATAATGTGGAACAAATGGGCAAAATGTGGAACACATACTTATGATTTACTAACAACTTCAACTAGGAAAGTCATAAGATGGTTAAATATGCCTGCTTTTATGTATCATTTCATTAAAAGATCCTAACAGTGAATGTGTGACAGATCCTTTCAATGTGGAACTTCAAGGAACATGAACTTTTTAATTCCCCAAATGAGGTACGTTCCTTGTAATAAGGTACCATTAAGAAGTATGCATATTTATTTCAGATGTTACGATTTAGGTATGGCGCTATGATTTTGCTTCTCCAGTTTAGCTGTGCTATTCTTATAATTATCGATTTTTTTCTTTATAAACTCTGACCTGGTTAAGGAGCATAATTTTATGCACGATGTCAGCGGCTAATATGCATGGCATGCCAATCATGCCTCATTTCATATTCTGGTTTGCTCGTCAATCACCCTGGCCACGTCTAGTCCTGGGCAAAATTGAAGGTGAGCCAGTACACTGCAACAATGCCGGTATGTCCCTAACTCTAAGCAGTATTCTGCCTTCACCCTGGATGATGCTTCAGTATAAACAAAAAATGATTTAATTCAACAATTGGCTTAGCTTCTGTTGTCAATCCAGGGGGGATCCAGTATCTGTCAGCCTGGGAAGATATGGTCAACAGACCACACTGCTTTGCCAGAGATGGTCTTCACCTGTCACGTCTTTGCTTTCGGTTACTGGCAAAGGTATTTTCCTCCCCTATAGTGCCTTTTTTAGGCAATGTCATAATAACAAAATTCCCAACATAAGAAAATCCACCAGAGACAAACTCAAGGTCATGCTGCTTAATACTAGGAGTCTAAATCAGAAACTGCACTCACTGGAAGCACTCCTTACCATGGAAGATGCCCATGTCTGTGCAGTCAGAGAGACATGGTTCAAGGCCGCAGAGAGCCCCCCTGGCCATGCAAGGCTACAATGCCTTCCACACATTTAGACCTCAAAATGAGCATGAAAGAACCAAATGAGATGGTGTATCTATCTTCATTAAAGACAAATACACCTCAAGACTGGTAAAACAGCATGGCTTCCTAGAGCTACTCCAAGTCCAACTAGCAGAAGGTAAAATCCCCTTCCATATGATTGATAGCTATAGGTCCCCACCATTCTGCTTACCTGGATCTACTGGAGTCACTGACTATGCAGCCAAACACCTTGGTCCTGGGTGATTTTCACTATCCTTCAATCGATTGAGAGTCATATATGAGCACAAACATGTTTGCCCTAAGGTTTCTGGACTTTAACACAAATGCTCTAGAACAGATAGTCTGCACCCCCACAAGGGGCTTGACTATACTAGACATAACTCACCAATATAGGGGGTCTCTGCACTACTCCCTGTGTGTTGTCCTCCCTGTTAAGGTATGATCATAAATCAGTCTCGTTCGAAGTAATGATCATACCTGACACTCCTGAGCAAAACAGATGAACATTTTCTCCAAAGCAAGCTATAACCTCCTAAGTGATGGCATAAATAGTTTCAACCCCCCCCCCATGCTACCACTGTCAACAATGACTCCTATACAGAGGTGTACACAAATGCCCCGTATAAACACTGATACAAATGTACAAACTCAGCTGTACCAGAATGGTTCAAAACAAGGACCTCACAAAAAAACAAGCCACCCTGGTGGACATCAAGCATAAATAGGTTATAAAACAAAAGGAAGAAGCTAATGTCTAAGAACAAGAAGGAACTGACTCAGCAGATGAAGGACACCCTCCGCAGCTTGAACAAGCAAATTGAATATCTTGCAAAGTTCTCTAAAGCCAATTACAAAGCTAAACTAATATCTTTAGCTAAGGATAATCACAAGGCATTCTTTAGAAATCATCAGATTTCATCAGAAATCTAAAAGGGAAGGCCCAGCTTTGTGCCAAACTAGTAGTCGACAGTACCACTCACACTGACCCTGAGGACATCACCAACCTGCTAGCAGATAGATTTGGCACAAACATCACTCACCTGTCCCTACCAGACATACCCCAAAGCATAACTGACACCAGTCCTCTACCTAGTATAGCCAAAGAGCAGCTCATAACCACACTCTACATGGTCAAAAACACTGCTTCTATGGAACTGGATAACATCCCAGACTGCCTACTAAATGGTCTAAAACAGGACCTAGTGGAATCACTTGGCAGTTGACTTCAACCACAGTCTAAGGACTGGCTTTGTACCAGCAGAGTGGAAAACAGTAACAATAATTCACTTGCACAAAGGGGGTCCATCAACCGACCCTGGGAACTATAAACCCATAAGCCTAACCAGCCTTATCTGTAAGGCCATGAAGAGAATCATCATGGGCCTTATAAACAAAGGCATAGGTGACATTCAAACTCTTGACCCGACCCAGTTTTGCTTTGTTAAGGGTAGATCATGCTTATTAAACCTGGTGGACCTAATTGAGAATGTCATCAAAGCCCTGGATGAAGGCAAAACAGTACATACACCCTATCTTGACTTAGCCAGACTTTGACACAATCCCCCACTCAGGGATCATTGAGAAACTCACCCAGCTGGGAACGGAGAGATGATAGAGGTCTGAATGGAGAGATGATAAGTCAGCAAGCAAAGGAAAGCAGTATCCTCAAGTCTTAGTGAGTGCCTTCATGAGGTGGACCCTGTTTTCACAAAATCTCACCAAGACGATTCTGATATATAGACAGTATTTATATAACATATATCATGGACAGAAGCAGGTCAAAACTAAAAAAGATAGCCGGGTGCACAAGACTGAGGATAAAGAAGTGCCCAATCCTGGTAGGTGCACTGGTGCCAGGAATGGAAAAAATAACAGTGGAGATTCCTCAAAATATGGAAACATTCCTACAATGGGACCAAGCCCAGGGGGAGGATGGCCCCCTGTTATAGAAGGAAGTAGCAGTCCACAAAAAACACAAAAACTGGTAGGCCAAAGAAGATAGACCAACTATTGAGAATAAAAAAGAAATTATTTGTTACTATTATACAAAAAGTCCAAAATTTCCAGACACAAGATATACAAAAAGATTAAGAGAGAAATTAGAGAAAAGAAAAATACTTTCACAAGAAAAACTGTCAGAAGCTTCAAATACAAAATTTGTGTTCATTAATACGACAGATTTGTGGAAAATAATATATAGACCAAGAAACTTTGATCTGTTTGGAAAAAAAAGCATCTGAGGAAATACAAAAATATAAACAACAAAACCGAGATATTTGAAAAGTTATGGACACAGGAAAGAAAGAGATTTGATATGGTCCAATATCTATGCAAAGTCGAAGGCCAAATTAATCAATAAAAAAAGACAGCCCCAAAGATATTTGAAGAGAAGTACAAGCAAACACATCCAGATATAGAACATTTCACAATAATAAAATAATATCAAAAGGAGGGAATGTAGAAAAGAAGATTAGTAAAGTAGAAGTTAAAAAAGTAGAAGCTGAAGTTATGAAGTGCCTGCGAAGTGAAGCATTTGGTGTAGATGGTCTAACACAGGTTACGTCACAGCGTGATGGAGTGAGTCCCCAAAGTAAGGAAAACAGGAAGATCAGGAGACATCCGAAGAAAAAATCTGGATATGGGAAAGAAAAAAAGATTTAATATGGTGCAATATTAATGCAAAGGAGAAAACAAAACTAATCAATACTAAAAGAGCAGCACCAAAGATATTTGAAGAGAAATACAGGCAAAGGAATCCGGACATGGAAAGCTGCAGCACCAAGAAAACATCTATTTGGAACAAGAATATGATATAAAAGAACTTGAGCAAGAGGGAGTGTATAAATATTTGGGAAATGATGAAGGATCAACAATAAAACATGAACAAATGTGAATAAAACTTAGTAAGGAATATTTTAGAAGACTTTAATTCTGAAAACAGCATTGGCATCTAGGAACAAAATTCAATGTAAAAAACAATTTGCTCTTCCTGTCCTAACTTACAATTTTGGAGTGACTGACTGGCCCCAAAATATGTTAGATAGATTAGATAGAAAAACAAGAGGGACGCTTCATGCTCATCAAATGATTTAGAAAAATCAGACCATACAAAGATTATTCATTTCCCATTCCAAAGGAGGTATGGGTCCTCTTGAAATTGATTACATGTATAGATCTCAATTGTGGGACTGCCCACAGATCTCCTGACCTCAAAGGGCCAAACATAGTGAATGTTTTGAAACATGAGGAGAATAAATCTAAGACGGCTTCCCTGCTTAGTCTAGCAGAAGCATATTGGTGTCAAGCGGGAATGGAAATAAATCGGAAGTAGATAAAAATCAGGCAGCAAGTGAATGTGCCAAAAATGAAAATCTAAGGTGAAGGATCAGATGACAAGGCAAGAAATGTAGAAAATGCATAAATATAGTTGCAAGTATTGAAAACTCCTGGAAGAACCTCATGTTGATCTGGATCAAATGCAGGAATGGTTAAGGAAAGGCAAATTCAAACTAAAAGATGAAAGGTTAATATTGGCGGCCCAAGATAGTGGGCTACATACTCGATGGTTTACAAAGTCCATTGAACATTTCAGAAAAACAGATAAATGTAGGTTTTGTAAAACAGAACTGGAAACAGTCTCACACCTTGTTGCTGGTTGTGACATACTAATAGCAGAAGGACTGTATACTGAAAGACATAATAATGTGGCAAGACTGTTGCATTGGGGATTGTGCAAACATTATGGTACTGAAGTGGCTGAAAAAGACTGGAAACATAACCCACAAAGCATCATAGAAAATTATGAAGTTTAAATCACATGGGATCACCCATTACCAACAGTCCAAAACATAGATGCGAGAAAACCAGACATAGTGGTCCATGAAAAGAAGACAGAAGTAGTATTGACCATTGAAATCACTACACCCAGTGACTGCAGTGTCTTGCATACAGAAAGACACGGTCATAAAATATCAGGATTTGCAGGCACAAACGAGAGCAATGTGGAAGAAAGATACCCAGACAGTTCCAAGAGAAGTAGGAGCAACGGGTCTTATAAAAATGATCTACAATCATATTTAAATATGTTACTAATTCATGTAACTCTGTATGAATTGCAGAAGGGGTTATTACTGGACAAATTGCAGGTGCTGTGAAGAGCACTTCTGGCTGACATCAAAGATTGAAACAATACTAATTTCATGAACTTTAATCATGCTATGACTTAGGAATGGAGTCCATAGTATTAGAAACCCAAAAGGCTTGGAAAAATCTGGGAATTAACCCATATAACACAAGATGGGTAGCCAACTGGCTCAACAACAGAACACATACAGTCAAAGCTGGGGATTCCACTTCTATCAGCAGAACATTTACCAGTGGTGTGCCACATGGATCTGTGCTGGGTCCCCTACTGTTTAGAATTTATTTCTTAAAAGTTCAGATGAAAATAGATGGCCTACCAAGTTCACTGATGACTGCAAATTGGGTGCAATAATTGAGTCCCCCAAAGATGTCAACATACTACAAAATGGGCTTACACAGACAAATGATTGGTGCTAAAACCACAGACTTAAACTAAACACAAAAAAATGCATTATCATCCCTTTTGGCAAATGGGAAGGCCCTGCAAATTACAATATTAACACTACCCCTCTTAGCTTAAACCCTGTGGTGAGGCATTCAATCACCATTTACCCACAGTGGTAAGGAAGGCCTTCTATGTTACACATCTTATAAGTAAGGGCATCACATCCAGAGCTAAGGATGTTATAACTCCCCTGTACTCATCCCTCATCAGACCACTATTAGAGTACAACACTCCCTTCTGTATGCACCTCACCAGACCACTCCAGCAGCTTGACAGACCTCAGAGGTTTCTCACCAAGAAACTTCAGGGCCTTCAACACATGACCTACATGGACAGACTGAAGGCCCTGTCACTGTAGTCTGTATCTTATAGGCTGCTGAGAGGTGACCTGTGCCTGGCCTACAGAGCAGTCTCAGACCCTGCCATAATGGACATGTTGCACATCAGCGAGTCAAATGGGACAAGATTCACTCACTCTAGGAATCTTAATCTAGCCTGTGACATTAACAAGACATCATGGAAAGACAGATATGTCTCCCAGAGATTGCCACTTCTCCTGAACAAACTCCCAATTCATGTAAAACAGAGCCCCTCAATGACCCTATTTAAGCTCAGCTTAGACAACTGGATGAGAGACCTTACATTTACCCCAGTGGTATCACCTATGTCCCTGTTCGATAAGGGGAGTTGGTGTTGATCATAGATTTGCACTGCAAATATAGACCATACAACTTGGTCAATAAAGGAACAAGGGTATAACATGGCTAGGCTTTTAAAGGCCATAGGGCCAAAAGCTGAGTAATCTATGAACCTAAGCTTTTTTCTGTTTGTGAAGTGTTTTTGAATTATATAGAAGGAAAAATCAATTTTTGGAAAGAAAAACTTGACTTTTGAGTGGAGTTCTCCTTTAAACAAAAAAATTAAGAGGCTGGCGTTTTGTTTTGCATGTGCATTTAGTCATAACTCCACCAATGCAATTAATAAATACAATCAAATTAGCATATAAATGGTTTATTTGCTGAACCTGACTCTAAATGAGCTATTTTCTGAAAGTAACTAACTCTTGTATTGCTTCTGCAGTTTATCTGTAAAAAAACAAAATCGTGCATGTGATTGTTTCCATAAGTTCTGTGAAGCATCCTTTATTTATATTACTATGACTAACAGTTCATCCACCACAAGACATGTTAATTTATAAGTGTACTAGATTAATACTGCTATACAATAAGAACTACAAGCTGAAATACAGAATGGAGACAAGCACAGATGCATAGAACTGTATATAAACCTATTTTATACTCAGTTAAAAAAAGAAATAAATAGACATATGATGTGCAGTGCTGTGTGCAAAAAGGGTAGGCCAAAGGAGGAAAAGCCTCCACTGTTGCCAAGATGATGCTAAACCTATAGATGCCTTATGCCCATGCTAAGCTGTGAAAACACATTCCCCTGTTCTTGTGTCAACTGCATTGTTACAGACCTTCCGGCCCCCACTGATACATTAAGCTCTGCTTTTCCTGTTGCTCTCTACTGTTTGCACACTAATTACAGCTTTCCCTGCCTCCTACTTTAAAAGCTAAAGCGTATGAAATTCCACCCTACCTGGTCTCATTGATCTGTAACTCAGAGTCATAGAGAACTTTGACTTGATACAGGTTCTGAAGTCATAGAGCTCCGATATCGGCTTCATTTAATTGGATCTCTAGCTAGTCTGTTTTTAACTGCACAGAGCTATGCCCACCCAGGACCTTTAATTCAAGACTCTGAGAAGACTAGAAAGCCATGAACTGTGAGAAATGAGATTTTCATCAAAAGGGAAGAACAAAGCTGTACTGAGCTGCACTCAGCACAGTACCTCTACTGGACTCTGTCAGAATACATGTGGGAGTCAATGCCTTGAGATGCAGCTCCGTGGACTATATGAAGAGAGAAATGATTCAGAATACATGTGGGAGTCAATGCCTTGAGATGCACCTCCGTGGACTATATGAAGAGAGAAATGATTCAGAAAACATGTGGGAGTCAATGCCTTGAGATGCACCTCCGTGGACTATATGAAGAGAGAAATAATTCAGAATACATGTTGGAGTCAATGCCTTGAGATGCACATGCATGGACTATATGAAGAGAGAAATGATTCAGAATAAATGTGTGAGTCAATGCCTTGAGATGCACCTCCGTGGACTATATGAAGAGAGAAATGATTCAGAATACATGTGGGAGTCAATGCCTTGAGATGCACCTCCGTGGACTATATGAAGAGAGAAATGATTCAGAATACATGTGGGAGTCAGTGCCTTGAGATGCACCTCCGTGGACTATATGAAGAGAGAAATGATTCAGAATACATGTGGGAGTCAATGCCTTGAGATGCACCTCCGTGGACTATATGAAGAGAGAAATGATTCAGAATACATGTGGGAGTCAATGCCTTGAGATGCACCTCCGTGGACTATATGAAGAGAGAAATGATTCAGAATACATGTGGGAGTCAATGCCTTGAGATGCACCTCCGTGGACTATATGAAGAGAGAAATGATTCAGAATACATGTGGGAGTCAATGCCTTGAGATGCACATGCATGGACTATATTGAAGAGAGAAATGATTCAGAATACATGTGGGAGTCAATGCCTTGAGATGCGCCTCCATGGACTATATGAAGAGAGAAATGATTCAGAATACATGTGGAAGCCAATGACTTGAGATGCACCTCCGTGGACTATATGAAGAGAGAAATGATGGAACTCTGACTGGGTGTCCCAGTTAAGTACATTTCTAGCATGGAGCAGCACTCTACTTTCTCCTAGAATGATGCTGCAATATGATCAAAAAATAATCGACTTCTATAATTGGCACAGTTTTTGGTGTCATTTGAAGGAGGTCTAATATTTGTCAGCCATGGAGGATATGATCGATAGATCACTCTTTTTTGCCAGGGATGGACCGCATCTGTCTATTCTCAGGTTTTGATTATTGGCAAAATATGACGCTGTTATTGATCAATGCTAAGAGCCTAAACAAGAAACTGCACTCAGTACAAGCTCTCCTCACCCTGGAGGACATAGACATCTATGTAGTGACTAAGACATGGTTTAAAATGGTGAATAAATTCCTGCTGTGCAAGACTTCCACTTGTTTAAACCACCTACTGCACAGGGTGGGAAAAAAGTTGGGTGTGCCTCAGTCTTCATCCAGAAGAGAGACACATCAAGGCTGGTAAAGCAGCTGAATGCACTAGAGCTTCTTCATGTCCAAAATAACCATCAGAAAGGTCCTGTACTATATATTAGCTAGCCGTAGAGCTCCTTCTATGACACAAGAAAGTCATAGCACCTGTCTACAGGAAATGGAATCACTCAGTATTAAACCCAATACCAACTTCCTAGGTGACCTAAACTATCCAACTATAGACCATGAAACCTACACCATCATTATGCATAACCACAGAGATTCTTGGACTTTGTCAATACAAATGCCCTAGAACAATTAGAGTGCCCACTAGGGAGCATCATCTTGGATTTTGTCCTTACTAATATAGTGGCATCTTGCACCATGCCTTGTGTATCTTCATCACTTGTTAGGTCTGATCATAAAGCCACCTCCTTTGAAATAAGTTAAAACAGGAGACCCCTTCCACCCAAGGTACCTTCAGAAATTTATCTAAGGGGGCGTGGCCAAGATGTCAGTCTGATAGCAGCAGAAATCCATAGCTCTGTTACATTTTAATATCCTGACAAGAAATATACTTTAATTTTCATAAAAATCTAATTAAAAGTTAGATCAACATAGACTATTTTCTAAAAATTAATACATACTCAAGAGAATTTTTTAATTATTCCTGTCAAGACGTTTTCTACTGGAGATCTCAAGATGAGCAACTCTAAGAACCCACACCAGGAGAGTGCAGTGAAGAAAGAACTACATCTTATACAAACATCCAAGAACTGTCACTAAAAACATGAGCAACTCGAAGAACCCACAGCAGGAGAGTGCAGTGAAGAAAGAACTACATCTTATACAAACATCCAAGAACTGTCACTAAAAACATGAGCAACGTGAAGAACCCACACCAGGAGAGTGCAGTGAAGAAAGAACTACATCTTATACAA
Organism: Protopterus annectens; assembly: GCF_019279795.1. Taxonomy (NCBI): domain Eukaryota; kingdom Metazoa; phylum Chordata; order Ceratodontiformes; family Protopteridae; genus Protopterus; species Protopterus annectens. The sequence continues at coordinate 7,748,963 of NC_056739.1, forward strand.
ACATCCAAGAACTGTCACTAAAGCATGAGCAACTCTAAGAACCCACAGCAGGAGAGTGCAGTGAAGAAAGAACTACATCTTATACAAACATCCAAGAACTGTCACTAAAAACATGAGCAACGTGAAGAACCCACACCAGGAGAGTGCAGTGAAGAAAGAACTACATCTTATACAAACATCCAAGAACTGTCACTAAAAACATGAGCAACGTGAAGAACCCACACCAGGAAAGTGCAGTGAAAAAAGAACTACATCTTATACAAACATCCAAGAACTGTCACTAAAAACATGAGCAACGTGAAGAACCCACACCAGGAGAGTGCAGTGAAGAAAGAACTACATCTTATACAAACATCCAAGAACTGTCACTAAAAACATGAGCAACGTGAAGAACCCACACCAGGAGAGTGCAGTGAAGAAAGAACTACATGTTATACAAACATCCAAGAACTGTCACTAAAAACATGAGCAACGTGAAGAACCCACACCAGGAGAGTGCAGTGAAGAAAGAACTACATCTTATACAAACATCCAAGAACTGTCACTAAAAACATGAGCAACGTGAAGAACCCACACCAGGAGAGTGCAGTGAAAAAAGAACTACATCTTATACAAACATCCAAGAACTGTCACTAAAAACATGAGCAACGTGAAGAACCCACACCAGGAGAGTGCAGTGAAGAAAGAACTACATCTTATACAAACATCCAAGAACTGTCACTAAAAACATGAGCAACGTGAAGAACCCACACCAGGAGAGTGCAGTGAAAAAAGAACTACATCTTATACAAACATCCAAGAACTGTCACTAAAAACATGAGCAACGTGAAGAACCCACACCAGGAGAGTGCAGTGAAGAAAGAACTACATGTTATACAAACATCCAAGAACTGTCACTAAAAACATGAGCAACGTGAAGAACCCACACCAGGAAAGTGCAGTGAAAAAAGAACTACATCTTATACAAACATCCAAGAACTGTCACTAAAATGCAGTGAAGAAAGAACTACATCTTATACAAACATCCAAGAAGAAGAACCCACACCAGGAGAGTGCAGTGAAGAAAGAACTACATCTTATAACTAACATCCAAGAACTGTCACTAAAAACATGAGCAACGTGAAGAACCCACACCAGGAGAGTGCAGTGAAGAAAGAACTACATCTTATACAAACATCCAAGAACTGTCACTAAAAACATGAGCAACGTGAAGAACCCACACCAGGAGAGTGCAGTGAAGAAAGAACTACATCTTATACAAACATCCAAGAACTGTCACTAAAAACATGAGCAACGTGAAGAACCCACACCAGGAAAGTGCAGTGAAAAAAGAACTACATCTTATACAAACATCCAAGAACTGTCACTAAAAACATGAGCAACGTGAAGAACCCACACCAGGAGAGTGCAGTGAAGAAAGAACTACATCTTATACAAACATCCAAGAACTGTCACTAAAAACATGAGCAACGTGAAGAACCCACACCAGGAGAGTGCAGTGAAGAAAGAACTACATCTTATAATAACAAACATCCAAGAACTGTCACTAAAAACATGAGCAACGTGAAGAACCCACACCAGGAGAGTGCAGTGAAGAAAGAACTACATCTTATAATAACAAACATCCAAGAACTGTCACTAAAAACATGAGCAACGTGAAGAACCCACACCAGGAGAGTGCAGTGAAGAAAGAACTACATCTTATACACAAACATCCAAGAACTGTCACTAAAACATGAGCAACGTGAAGAACCCACACCAGGAGAGTGCAGTGAAGAAAGAACTACATCTTATAATATCAAACATCCAAGAACTGTCACTAAAAACATGAGCAACGTGAAGAACCCACACCAGGAGAGTGCAGTGAAGAAAGAACTACATCTTATACAAACATCCAAGAACTGTCACTAAAAACATGAGCAACATGAAGAACCCACACCAGGAGAGTGCAGTGAAGAAAGAACTACATCTTATAATAACAAACATCCAAGAACTGTCACTAAAACATGAGCAACGTGAAGAACCCACACCAGGAGAGTGCAGTGAAGAAAGAACTACATCTTATACAAACATCCAAGAACTGTCACTAAAAACATGAGCAACGTGAAGAACCCACACCAGGAGAGTGCAGTGAAGAAAGAACTACATCTTATACAAACATCCAAGAACTGTCACTAAAAACATGAGCAACGTGAAGAACCCACACCAGGAGAGTGCAGTGAAGAAAGAACTACATCTTATAATAACAAACATCCAAGAACTGTCACTAAAAACATGAGCAACGTGAAGAACCCACACCAGGAGAGTGCAGTGAAGAAAGAACTACATCTTATAATAACAAACATCCAAGAACTGTCACTAAAAACATGAGCAACGTGAAGAACCCACACCAGGAGAGTGCAGTGAAGAAAGAACTACATCTTATAATAACAAACATCCAAGAACTGTCACTAAAAACATGAGCAACGTGAAGAACCCACACCAGGAGAGTGCAGTGAAGAAAGAACTACATCTTATACAAACATCCAAGAACTGTCACTAAAAACATGAGCAACGTGAAGAACCCACACCAGGAGAGTGCAGTGAAGAAAGAACTACATGTTATACAAACATCCAAGAACTGTCACTAAAAACATGAGCAACGTGAAGAACCCACACCAGGAGAGTGCAGTGAAGAAAGAACTACATCTTATACAAACATCCAAGAACTGTCACTAAAGCATGAGCAACTCTAAGAACCCACAGCAGGAGAGTGCAGTGAAGAAAGAACTACATCTTATACAAACATCCAAGAACTGTCACTAAAGCATGAGCAATGTGAAGAACCCACACCAGGAGAGTGCAGTGAAGAAAGAACTACATCTTATACAAACATCCAAGAACTGTCACTAAAGCATGAGCAACTCTAAGAACCCACAGCAGGAGAGTGCAGTGAAGAAAGAACTACATCTTATACAAACATCCAAGAACTGTCACTAAAAATGGACAAATTCGAAAACAAAATGGACATTATCAAACAAGAATGCAGTAAACTGGAACCTCTAAATGGAATAGTAAAAAAACAATCTGAACAGAGTTTTGCCTTAGAAGAAACAGTAACTGACCTAGATACTAGAGTGACAGAAAATGAACATCACAATGAATTTCTTCTGAAACAAAACACCAGGCTGATTGAGAAACTGGAAGACCTTGAAAGTAGATCAAGGAGGAATAACATACAAATATATGGAATTCCTCAGAAAGAAGAGGGTGCTAACATGATTCAATTCCTCAGTAATAAGTGGTTTTCAACAGCACTAAACATACATGAATCCCTCTCTTTTGGAACTGAGAGGGCTCATCGGTCCCTGGCAAATCCAGCTTCATCTCTGAGTTCATCTAACCCCAGGTCTATAATAGTTAGAATTCTTTCCTCACACGGCAAGGACATAGTGCTGAAATCAGCTTGGACTAATTCCCCTATCAAGATGGGTGAAAAAGTTATTTGTTTTGACAATGACTACACCTCTACAGTCATATCCATAAGAAAGGAGTGCGTTCCTCTAATTAAGTCCTTGAAAAAAGCCAATATTAAAGCTCAAATTCTTTTTCCTGCAAGAATAAAAATCACCTTGCCAGAAGGAGTGAAGATCTTTGATTACCTACAAGAAGCGATAGAATTTATCCAAAAGAAGAAAATACTGTTGGACATAGAAGAAATGGAATGGTCATCCCAGAGTTTGAAGAGACAGACAACAAAAAATGGATGGTCTGTGAAGGAAGGAGCAAACAAAACTAAGAAACTAAAGGACAAATGAATAAATTCCTTCTAATTTTAAATGCTTTGTTTTATGAATCATAATATATTTGATTCTGGAAAGTCTCTACGCTGTAAGGTAATGTGAATCATTTTTATTATTAACTTTCTCTTTTCCTTTCTATATCTACTTCTAATTACATATAGTACTAAGTGGTGGTGGTGCTGCAGTAGCGTTGTCGCCTCACAGTCAGATGCTCTCAGATTTTCGATTCTCAGCTAGAGCGTCTTCTGCGTGGAGACATGCGTGAATGGGCGTACCTTCGTTGAAAGTTGTGCATCAGGGCTGGTAACTCGGCATGTAAAAATCAACTACCAGTCATTAGCGGGCCGGAGTTCCGCTATGGCGACCCCACTCCGCTATGAAGACACAACAACAACTAAGTATTTAAATAACATTCATTCTCTCTCTCTCTCTCTTTTCTTCCTTCCTATTCTTTTCTGTTACCAGTTTTCCTTTTCTCTCTTTTTTCCCCATTATAAGTACTTTACATACTTTTCCCTTTTAAATAACTACAAATGATGTATGCCTTCTAATTCTTTGGTAATAGTATAATTTGACTTAATACCAAAGTGCATTTTTTCTAGTGGGCCAGTGGTGGGGTAACAAGGTGTTTCTGATTAGTGTTTCTAATTAGATGTTTTAGACACTTTGTTTTGATACATTTATGTATTTTATTTATTTTACATTTGTTGACCGGGCTAGTCTAACTGGATATATGTCCATTTTCAGTAGAGGCCCGGGGAGAAAAGCTCCAAGCATGAACAGTAACAAAGTTAACAATATATAACAAAGACATGTAGACATGTATAATAACAGTACAGAGATAGCATTGGTTAAAAGAAAAAATATAGTATTATAATTATAGACGATAGACATTATGCTAAAAGTTAAACTAAATAAAAAAAACAAGTATACTAAACAGAAAGTGGGTATGAGCAAAACAGAGTAAAGTCCTTATATTTTATCCTCTTACTATGAAAAAAAAAGAGAGAGAAGTAACTAGATTTGGAGGCCTAGGTTAGGGGAGTGGGGAAAGGGGTATGAGCAGGAGGGGAAAAAGATTTAAACATTAATACAGTACATTAATGGTGTTTTATAGATAGCTAAATATAAGTTTTATATATATATATATATATATATATATATATATATATATATATATATACACACACACACACACACACACACACACGCGCACACACACACACACACACACACGGCTCATTTTTTTTGGTTAACTACTGGATAAATGATTGAAATGTTGCGGCAGCTGTTGTTACTTCTAAATAGCTGTTTTACATGTAAGGGTTACGTTTTCATGATGTTGATGTTTTGTGAGGAAACTGGTGGTCTGTGTCACTATTCTCATTGTGGAGATTCATGATATGCACTGACAAGGCAGCTTGAGTGTTTTTTTTGTTTGTTTGTTTTTTGCTTTCTGCAAGCTCTAAAGATTCAAGATCTGAATTTCCTACTGAAAATGCCTTTTTCCTTCACTAGAGACAACTTCTGTTGTGCATTTAGATACTTTTTAAAAAGTTTATGAAGCTGCAGCTTGAGGAAACATCAGTGATGACATCATTTGACCTTTTGAACTTGTTAAATGGTTGTACTTAGAATTCTTTTCTCTTGAAATTCTGTTATCCTTCACTAGATACTTTAAATGGTAAATAATTAGTTCTGATAAAAGTGTTTAACTCCTTTGAAAATGCCTATGTTCTCTTATAGATGCATACATTCTGCAGATTCAATGACACTATTAGTAACTAAATGACATCAAGTGAACTAGGAGCTGCATTAGAAAACTCATTATGCAGATTAACATCAGACTTATGTTTGATAACTAAACCTTTAGTAACTAAACAGAGGGTTGTGAGGCCCCCCTTTTTTTTTTTGCTCTCTCTCCCCACTTCCTGATGAAATATGTCAACATAGATATTGTTAATACATATGAGTAATATGTGCATAACTGCAAAATATAATACTTATGTTGTAATAAGTGTTTTATATATATATATATATATATATATATATATATATATATATATATATATATATTCAAAAGATCCTTACATGAAAAATGTTAGATAATGACTGACAAAATGGTTAAATTATCTGATGTTTCTTAAAAAGTCTTGGAAATAATGACAATCTTCTTAATCTTCAGCTTCTAATGTTTATACATACGTTGAGCTGATGTGTATTTCTGACATATCTACGTATTAGAGGTGCTATTATCATATGTGACATTCATATAGCTTCAGATATATTGGACACTCTCTAATGTATATTTCATGGATTCAGATTTCTTTAGTTGCTTTCATAATACCTTTCTTTTTTGCTTTTATACTATATTCTAAGCAGAGAATGATAATTTGTGTTGTTTGATATTGGAGAGGTAGTGGATGGATGGTTTAGTTAAGTTTTTAACTAAACCAGAAACTTTATGTTTCATGTATGTGTTTGTAAATAGTTTTGGGTTTTTGAAAGTAGTGCTTAATACACGTTATGCATCCATGATAAGTAAGTTTTAGTAGATTTCAAGTCAACACGGAAGAAAGGTCTTTCAGTTAGTAATAACACATTATAGTCACTGGCTTATAAATGTTTATCATTAAATATTAATGGTTCGAACAATAATGTCAAAAGAGCTGGTTTGCTTAAATATATCAAAATGCATAAAGCCCAGATCATCTTTTTACAGGATACCGATATTAAAAAAAGATCTACAAAAATACTCATTCAATGGCTATATCATTCTGGCTGATTCATGTTTTAAGACTAATAGAAGGGGCACTCTTATTCTATGGAAAAATACTGTTACTATGCCAAGAATTATAGATACAATTTCAGATAAAAATGGGATGCTAAGCATGGTTATTTTGGAAATCAGTAGGAAGTATTATACTTTGATTAATACATACTGGATACAAGTACTGAGTACTAAATATGTTGACAAATAAGGGGAAATTATAGCAACAGGTGATTTTAACTGCCTATTATCAGGCAATGATGCTTCTAAAAATGGTAAAATAAAACTAACATCTCAAGCCAAGAAGTCAAATGAATTTAGAAAATCCAGATGAACCTTAAAGATATACATGGTCTAAGAGAACATTATTCCTTATTCTATATTCACTATTCATATCCGTTTGGTACACAAACAAACACTGATAGTATCTTTGTATCAAATAATATATACTCTAAAATAAGTGATGTATATATAATGACTTGTCCACTTTTGGATCATAATGCTATAAACTTTACATTAACTACACATATAGATGATTTAAGATTTCTACAGAGACTTCCTGCATAGTTAAGTTAAATGACTTCAGGGAATGGATAATGAAAGAAATAGACATGTTTATAGAAACAAATGATAATGGTGAAGTGACTGATACTATACTATGGGACACCTTTAAAGTTTATATATATGGTAGAATAAAATATTGGTACCTTAAAAAAGGGAGAGAGTGGGACAAAGAACTTTTAGACTTACAAAAAAATAGACAAGACAAAAATGGATGCAAAACCAAATAACAAAGTAGCACATAATGAAATTACTAAGTTAAATCAAAAATACTTAGATGTTCTGAATCATAAGGTAGCCATAACCCTGGAAAAATTGAAATTTCAATCTTATGCTGTAAATCCCAAATATCTACATAAAATAGCCATAAGATCCAAAAAAATAAACAATCAAAATAACAATCACAATTTTATTAATGAGATTAAATATAAAAGTGATGGTTCAGTTAAGAGTACATCTAACTTAATGGGCATATTAGAAGTGTTCAAAAACTACTATAAAGATATAAATAATCACACCACTTTTGGAGACAGATAATGTAATAAATACTTTTATTCAAGAAAATATGACTGCTAAGGTGTCAATGCAACAAAATAACATTTTAAATAAACAAATAACACTAACAGAAGTGAAAGAGCAAATAAAAAATTTAAAAGATAACAAAGCTCCAGGACTGGATGGAATAATTCCTGAACTATATACGCTTTTTCCTGAATATATAATAAAGAAAATGATGAGTGCCTTTACTATGGTTAAGCAAAAATGTATAACACCCCTATCGTGGAAATATTCAATCATCTCCCCCATTTTAAAACAAGGTAAGGACCCCAAATCTTGTGATTCATATAGGCCAGTTTCGTTACTAAACACTGATTATAAAATTTTCATGACAATATTAGCTAATAGGATAAAGAAAATATTACTTAATCTAATACATAATGATCAGACAGAGTTCATTCTGAATAGAAAAGTGCAAGATAACGTTATTAAATTACTATCATTAATAGACATAGCATGCAAATACAAAAAAAAACTATTATCAGCCTAGACATATAAAAGGCTTTTGATTCTATTAGTTGGTCTTATCTACAAAGAATTCTGATAAGTTTTGAATTCTCCCCAGATTTTGTCAACTTATTAATGAAAATTTATGGTGGGGCACAAGCTTATGTGAAAATCAGATCATGTCTATCCTCACCACTAGAAATCCTCACGGGAACTAGACAAGGTTGTCCTTTGTCACCATTATTGTTTGCTCTTTCACTGGAACCTTTTGCTACATATATCAGAAACAAGCAAAATATAAAAGGCTTTCAAATTAATAAGGACTACTGTCCTAAGCTACAATTATTTGCTGATGATATGTTGTTAATGTTGGGTGATATTGATGGTTCTTTGCATGATGTTATAAATACCTTAAGCAAGTTTAAAAGAATTTCAGGGCTTAAATTTAATCATAAAGCCAAAACATTACCAATTAACAAAAAGATAAAAAAAAAAAAAAAAAAAAAAAACAAAGAGAGAATAGCCTGTTTAATTGCAAGAAGGATGTATTAGAATATTTGGGTGTCAGTATAAAGAGTACATGGAAAGAGTCTGTTAAACTAAACTACAATAATTTAATAACCACCATTAGTGAACTAATCAAAAGATGGAATAAAATGTTCTTCACAATGGAGGATAGGTTCTATTTAATTAAAATGATAATTTTACGTACAGTTTTGTCTTACATACAGTCATTGATACTACCCCCTCCCAAAAACTTATTTAAAAAATTGGATTCCATGCTACTTAAATGGTTATGGTTCCCCTTAAAACTTAGGATTGCATATAAATGGCACATTATAGCTTGGAACAGTAATAGGAAATCATTCCTAGTTTAGATACTTATTCCAAATCAGTTATAATTAATGTAATTTTACACTGGATAATACCTACTTATATAACTGGCTGGAAAAGAATACATGACATTCATAGAACTGATGTCACAACTATAAAAATCAATTTAAGGAACAATATGTTATAAGTAGAGCTCATTGGCTTTTACGTGAATTTTGTTTATTTAATAACAAGTTTGATCATTTTTTCTTATGGCATCAATCAAATATTTAATAACTTTAAAAATGTAATTGATTGTAATTACAACATTAAACAATTTCTATTTCTTATATTCCCTATAGCATACATAGATTAGTACTAAGCTAACTGCCCTTGCGAGCCATTTTAAGCCTAGCCAATTATCCCCTTGTGAGACTTAAACCCTGCACCTTATGTTTGTAAGGCAAACACTTTAACCATTAGGCCACCCTCTCAATGCTGCCTAGATTATTTCATCATCAATGTGATGCAAAAATTAAAGTAAAATAACTTGATATTCTGGCATCAGTTTATTAAAAATAAGAATATTAAACCACTAAACTCTCTTTTATGTAGTTTTGATAATAGTCAAGAAGGTTGATTGTTTATACATTCATTACGGCAGTTTATAGAAAACAAAATGAGAGTATCAATCAACCTAGAGACTGAATCTATACCTAGTTTGATTCAGCTTTTTATAAGGTGTATTGAAAAGACAGATAATCAAAAATTAAGTATCTCACCTATTTATAAGATACTAAGAGAAGACACTCTAAAGTTTCACTCAGATTTTTGGAATTGCTATGTAAAGATTAATGGAGAACAAATATCTGATGAATCCAAAAAAAAATGTTATTGAATTCTACATATGGTACCTCTTCTTCATTATATTGGAGATTGTATACATGGAAATTTATGAATAGGAGTTTCTATACTCCACATAAAATAAATCTTATACTCAAAAACAGTGAGAGTAAATGTTGGAAATGTGATGAGTTACTAGAGGCGAACTTGGTTCACATGTTCATTGAATGTAGAAATGTTGTTCAATACTGGAAAGACCAGATATTTTGTAAATGCTTTATGGTCTGATTGTCATATTTCCAACTCACTAATCCTATTCAATGTTTCTATACCTAATGTAATACCTAGATCTCAGATTCAGTAACACTGGTCAATTCTTGCAATTGCTAGAAAAGTTATTACTTTTAACTGGAAAAGTAAACAAGATTTGATGTTTAAAGATTTTATTAATTTAGCAAAAGTTATTTGCAAAATAGAATTGCAAACCATTTGTTATAGAACTCATAACATTACTCATAAAAAATAGAATGGCAAAAATCTGAAAACCTTTTGAACAAATACTGATAACTTCTCATGGATAAAATGATTGTCTATCATGGATGAATGTAAATATTGTAAATAGTTTTTATTATTGTTTTATTGTATTTGTTATATGTACATTTGCATATGTTTATAATGAAAACAAAATAAAAATGTTTTTGAAAAAAAAAAGAAATTTCTCTAAGACAAACTAACTACTCCTAAGTGATACATTGGCAAGCTCCAAATCCAAATCAAACCCAAATAACTCCACTGGATATCCAGAAACATACACCACCACACTATAACAGCATATAAACAGCTGCATATATGCAGCTGCACCCTGTAAAAACAAGCTTAGACCCCAGAAACAAACCATGGTGGAAACATAATATCAACAAGCTTTACAATAAAAGGAAGAGAATTTTGACCAAAAGAAAAGTAATTCCCAGAATTACACAGCACTCATTATTGAAATAAGCAACAACTCAGGAGCTTAATACAATCGAACAAAGACAAGTTTGAAGTTAAAATAGCCACACAACTAAACATACTCACATAGGCCTTTTTTAGTTCTGTTTGTAATCTCGGAAGCACAAGGCAGCAATGCACTGAGCTGATCGTGAACAATGCTACCTCCAATGAGTAGCAAGATATAGGAAAGCTACTGTCTGATAAATTCAGCTCATACTTGACCCCCTTTCCCCTTCATCTATCTCATAGGATATATGTGAAAATGATTTGCCTCCTGTTATCACACAAGCTAAGTCCTAAAAGCACCATCAAAAACTAATCAGTTGGTCCTGACAATATCACTGGGTGCAACTTAACTAGCATGAAGAGTGATTTTAGCCCCCACCCCATAACAATAATAGAACCTCAGCTTCCATACAGGTTTTGTACCAAGTTAATGGAGAACAGCTATAGTCATTCCGGGGCCTAAGGGAAGACCTTCACAGGCCCAAGCAATTGCACACCCATATGTCTGACCAGCCTCATATGCAAAACCGCAGAAAGACTCATCATGGAACAATTATCTCTACCTCTGACAATCTAACCCATCTCCATTCCCTCACCCAAGATACTTTATACTCTGTCGAAAAATGACTCACTCCTAACCAACTCCTAGTTAACCCTAGCAAAACTAAACTTCTTTTTTTCCTTCCAAGACCTCTCCATCATCTCAAACCTTCCTTCTCTATCTCATCCCTAAACTATTCGGGCAGATCCACACACTACACTACTTGGTATACACAAAGATGATGAACTAAAATTTGGCACACACATCAACCACTGTATCAAAAAGACCCACCAAAAACTTGGCTTGCTGTACAGAAATCAAAGATTCCTTACTCACAATTCCAGATTATCCCTTGTTCAAGCATACCTCCTTCCCACTCTGCTATATACTGCCTCTATTTTCACTAACCTCCAAAAAAGTCTCTTGAAAAAACTTGAACTAACTTACAATAAAATTGCCAGGTTTGCCTCAAATCTTCCCTATCGCTCTCACCACTGCCTCTCACTAAAAAATCTTAACTGTCCAGAGTTCCATAACCAACTCCTTCTGCCCCAGCTTCACATGATACACTCCATCCTACTACAACCCCTACCATGTCCCGCACTAACCACTCTCATATGCCTCTACATCCCTAACTGTGAACTTCGCAGTTTGGATCAAAACTTACTCCAAGTCTCCAAACCTAATAAAACCATAGGAAAAAGTCTTTATAGCCATGCAGTATCCACATCTTGAAACAAGCCCCTCTCCCCATCAGATCTCTCAAAAATTCTCCCTCATTCAAACTTGCCCTAAAGGAATACCTATGTAACTCCTGGTCCTGCCTCTGTAATGACCCTAGTTGAACTTATTTTTTTTCACCCTTGTTCTCTCCTCCAACCAAACCCACCACCTCCCATACCTTTCACTCCCCTGCCCATTAGCTTTATATCTCCATTCTTAGTAATCTCTATAACCAGTTGTTAAATATTTTTGTGCTTAGTTGGGCCTGCCTTACCTCTAGCCCCTCCTTTTTCTCCTACCATCTAACCTTACCCTTATACATGTTTCACTATTTTTCCTCCCTTCCAACTTGACCAGTCTACATGTTATTATAGGATGATTATCTACACCTATATATGAATATTTAACACTATGCATGTGCCTTTTTTTAATGATCTTGTTTATTACCTGTATGTTTTATATGCATTCTGTAATTTACTTTTTATTCTAATTGTAAACATTGTAATCTGGAGCTTTTCTCCTCGGGTCTCTGCTGAAAAAGGACCCCTGCCCAGCCAGACTAACCCGGTCAACAAATGGCAAATAAATAAATAAAATAAATAATGGAACTAATCAATAAGGACAAAGGTAACCTCAAAAACTGTTTTTGTTTCAGTTTGGATTTGTCAAGGGTAGTTTGGGTTTACTCATCCTGGTGGACTTTTTTGAAAAGGTGATCAATGCAATGGATGAAGGTAAAATAGCACATACTGCATAATTTTCACCTAGCTAAAGCTTTTGACACAATCTCCCGCTCAGTCATAGCAGAAAAGCTAAATAAGCTGGGAATAAACTCATACATCACCCACCAGATTGCCATCTGGCTCATAAATAGGATGCAGGATATCAAAATTGGGAAATCTACCTCCACAAAAAGACCAGTCATCAGGGAGGTCTCCCAGGATTAAGTGTTGGTACTTGTACTGTTTGGTATCTACTTCTCTGAAGTAAGTCAATACCACAAGGCTATGGCTAAGTTTGAAGATGACTGCAATCTAGGAACACTCATTGAATCCCTAAATGACTTGGCCATACTGCAGGAACTTTTGCCCCAAGCTGGTACCAGAATCATGGACTAATACTAAATGCCAAAGATGCATTATCATGTCCTTTGGGAAGTTGTCTACCCTGTGGAATTACCACTTTGACAAAACACCCCTAAAAGTTGATCCATTTTTTCATGATTTGGGAACTTTTGTGAACAGCGACCTAACTTTCAACCAACATATGTCCACTGTTCTAAGAAAATCCCTCTATATTGCACAGATTATAAACAAACAAAGGGATTGCATCTAGATGTAATGATGCAATCAATTGTCCCAAATCTTTCAGCCTTCATTAGGCCAGTCATTGAGTATAATGCCCCATTTGGTATGTATCTGTCTAGATACATGCACCAGGATTGCCCCCAGAGATATCTTACTAAGAGGATACTGGGTGCAAACAACATGCCCTACATGGGCCAATTCAAAGCCCTATTAATATACTCTGTATCCTACAGAATGCCAAGATGGAACCTTTGTCTGGCATACAAGACATCCCCGACCCAGTATCGATGGACCTACTGCACATTAACAAGTACATCTCAAATACTCAGTCCAGGAATCTAAACCTCTTCTACAATATCAACAGAACAGTTTGGAGGGACAAGTATATATCACAAAGGACAGCACTGCTCAGGAACAGACTCCCTATCCACGTAAAACAAACCTCATCTCTATCCATATTCAGGAGCAACTTGGATTGATGGTTGGATAATGGAAAATGTACCCCAGGACTGCCTCCTGTACTACTAATATACAGGGGCAGCTCCTCAATGCTGTAATCCACAAATGGCTCCCCTCAAATTATCTATGGTATGATCCCTGTTATTTTTATTAGGGGTAATATATAATTATTAACCATGGGATTGGTACAGCCAGTCTATAACCAAACGGGATACGTCATTTCAAGCTAAAAGGGAAATTGGCTAGGCTTAAAATGGTCCAAAAGGGCATGTAGCCTAGTACTTACCTATGAACATGCAGAACATGAACTGTAGGAGGCACAAAAAAATCTAGTGTACAACAGTGACTGCTGAAACTGCATTTGTTAGCTGATCACTCCCACCAACTGACATGACAAAAGAATCCATGTAATAACTGTGCACTGCAGTTCATGGACCTCCTTAACAGTTACTAGTATTTGGAGTGTACTACATACTCAGCCATGAACACAGAAATAAGTAATTCTGAGAAACAACAGTAACAACAAGACAGTTTGCTAAACAGATTGATATGATTAAGAAATCCCTGCAATCTATATTGATTGTGGCTCAAAGGGCAAATGAGCTCTGACACTGTGCTGTAGATCCAAGAACTGGACAAAACATGTAACAAAAACTGTTTTTGAATTGGGGGCAACCAATTGTGCACCATCACACTTCTATAACATATATTTATTTATTTGTTTATTATTTTACATTTGTTTACCGGGGAGGTCCGACTGGACAGAGCTGTCCATTTTCAGCATAGGGAAAAAAGCTCCAGAACAATTCCTAACATAGTATACATAAGACATTTACATGAGCATTGTGGTTTACACATTGACTTATACAAATATAGCAGATAATAACATATGATTGCATAAGATATTTACATAAGCATAGAGATTTAGATGTACAATTAAAGGTATAGCAGTTAGTAACATATGATGGTTGTTCATACAGTATGTTTAGTAGAGATAATCTTGAAGCTGTACTGAAGATAAGACAAGAAAGGAAAACTAAAAAAGGAAGAGAATATAGACAAGTTCATATGAGGTGGATTGACATTTTAAGGGAAAGCTTTTCAACTTAGTCTCGGGGAGAGTTAGTGGGTATAGATGGGACAGTGGGGAGTAGGCGTCAGTGAGCTGGTAAGTAACGTGTGATAATATATAGTGCATCTGTGGGAGTTTTAAAGAGGGTGGATAGTGGGTAAGGGAAAGGAGTTGGAATATGTCAGCCAGGTGCTAGGCAGTTACAAGTAACGTGATAATATATAGTGCATCTGTGGGAGTTTTAAAGAGGAGGTTGGATAGAGGGTAGGGGAAAGGAGTTAGAATATGTCAGCCAGGTGCTAGGCAGTTACAAGTAACGTGTGATAATATATATAGTGCATCTGTGGGAGTTTTAAAGAGGGTGGATAGTGGGTAGGGGAAAGGAGTTAGAATATGTCAGCCAGGTGCTAGGCAGTTACAAGTATCGTGTGGTAATATATAGTGCATCTGTGGTAGTTTTAAAGAGGAGGTTGGCCAGGAAAACTGTTTTAGGGCCTGACAGTGGTGGGTAGGAGGAGTTTGTGGCGAATTTTGCTATTTTGTTGTAGCATACTGATAGCTTGTTTAAATCACTCTTGTTTAGATTAATTAAGACAGGAGAAGTGTACAGTAAGGTAGAGATAAGATGGGTATGAGCTAAGGTAACTTTACTGTTGCTGGTTAGGAAGTTTTTACATCTGTAAAGAGTACCTAGTTTTTGTTGATTTTGGTTATTGTATGAGCTATGTGTTTGTCAAATTTCATATTATTGTCAATAATGACCCCTAGTAATTTGTTTTGTGTGATGGGGGAGATATGGTATTGTCTGATGCAGAAATAGAGAATGGGGGAGTAAGTGCTGCTGCTTTGGAAGGATGAAAGAGCATAAATTGGGTCTTTTTAGGATTTAGTATTAGCTGGGAGTTTGTAAGCCAGGTTTCAATGGATGTAAAGGCTTCTTGGATCTTGATTTAAAGTTTTTGGAGGGTGGGGGTAGAGCAGATTAAGTTGGTTTCATCAGCGTATTGAACCAGGTTTGCTATTGGGATGGCTTTGTGAAGATTATTTGTAAATATACCGAAAAGTAGGGGTCCTAGGACTGATCCTTGGGGTACTCCTAGTTTTACAGGAAATAGGGGGGAAAGGGAGTTTTTCCACTGAACAGCTTGTTGGCATTGGGAGAGATAGTCTTGAAGCCATAATAGAGTGGGGGTAGTTAATTTTAATTCTGAGAGTGATGTTGTTAGTTTTGTATGTCAAAGAAAACTGCAGACACTAATTGGCCGTTGTTGCATTGCCGTGTTGAGTTTCGGCAAGAAAATTGTTGTAGAGGAGATGTGTTAGGACCTGGGTGTGGATACATTTTTGCAGTATTTTAGCTAGTGGGGAAAGTGTAGCTATAGGGCAGTAGTTTGTTAGGTCAGTGGAGTTGCCCCCTTTGTGTATTGGTATAATGTAGGAGATTTTCCAGAGAAGTGCCACCTTTAGTTCTGAAACTGATCTGTTAATGATTAGAGACTGGGTAGGAAATGGCTTTGGTGGCTATTTGTAGGAATTTGGCAGGTAGTTTGTCTACTGCTAATTAGAGTGGTGGGTTTAAATTTTGTTAGGTGTCTATAGATGATGTAAGTTGGTACAGGTTGAAGGGTGAAGGAGTTAGCGTTATTTGATGGGTTATATAGTATAGTTGGGGTTGAGGAGTGTGGGTCTGTTGTCAATAATGACCCTAGTAAGGAAGGATGAAAGAGCATAAAATTGGTAAAGAACTCATTGAATTGGGTGGCTATGATTATAGAGGTGGTGTCTATGTTTAGGAGTTGGTGATTTACCTGGCAGGAGAATACTGCTTATAGAGGTCCAGAACTTTTGTGGGTTGGTATTATGCTTAGCTTGAATCTCACTATAGTATTTGTGTTTGTCTAGTCTGATTTGTTTATTTACAGTGTTTCTCAGTTCTAAGAATGTTTGCCTATTAGGAGTAGTTTTGTTTTTGGGCCAGGTGTCCCTTTGTTTCATAAGTTGCCTAGTGCTCTTGGTAAGCCATGGGCATAGATGGTTTAGTGTGGATCTGTCTTGATGGAGCAAGTTGGTTGAGAAGGCCTAAGAAGATAGTGTTGAAATACTCAACTGCTTCATCTAAAGGAAGTGTTAAAAGAGGGGACCAGTTAGAGTGTTTAAGGACAGTATTAAGGTCATCAGCCCTGAAGTTTGTAATGCATCTGATGTGTTTAAGAGAGCTAGTTCTAGTGAGTTTAGTAGGAGGGGTTTGTATAAGCTGTGAGAATCCGAAAAGGATAATATGATTTGAGTGGTGGGGTGATTTAAGTGAGGTCCAATCAATATTAAAGTCGCCTAGTATAATGGTTTCATGGGGAAGGGTTTCTGATGTCCATCGGAGAAGATGTTCTAACATTTGGATGTTATCTCCTGGAGGGATATAAGACCCTAAGATATTTAGCTGTTTTTGTGTATATATCTAACCATTTTTTTAAATTTACATGGAAATGAAGGTTAAATAGATAGCTTATTTGGATGTAACACATACACACAGAGTCCTCTATCTACATGCACATCTATAGACACACACAATGTCTGCTCAAAGCATTTTTCATGCATTCAATTTCAATCGCATGTACTTGCTCATATATACTCTATGATACAGCTCTCTTGTTGAGCTGCTATTGAAACTGGAGATATGAACAATGCATTGACCAAACATTATTCGGTTAGTAAATGTAAGGTTTCTTTCAAATTCCTGGTTTTAGACAAAGTTAGGAATTTTATGAGTAGGACTGATGCAGAACATGAGTTAGACTGGTGAGAATATTGTTGGAAAATAAAGTTAGATGCCTGCAGCCCTCCAGGGCTAAATGAAAAAAGAAAACTTTAATATTTGTTTAAAAAGAAAAAGACTTAGACATTAATTAATTAACCAACTGATTAATCCATTAGAAATTTAATTGATGTGAGATTTTTTAGGTCATATGATGTTTAATTAATTATATAAAGGTTTGTTTTTATTAACTTCATTCAGTCTGAAGAACTCTTGTGGAAGACGAAAGAGCTTACTGAATGTGATTCATTACATCTTACTTTTTTCTTGTGGTCATTTTTTAGTATTATTTTGACAGTCTGTTTTCAACCTGAGTGTTCTGTTTTATTTAAGAAGACAGGGTAACACTTGGAAATACTGGAAATAAATGCTTGCCCATCAGGTAGTTTCATATTGAACCCTGTCCTCAATAATGAGTATGTTAGCCTGGCAGTAAAAACTATGGGTGTGATAACCAGCAAATATTCTCACATCATAAAATGTGCCTTGACATTCATGAGCTGCTTCAGCCAACGTGGGAACCTTAGCTAACCTCTTGTAAAAAAATGTTTGGTTAGTTGTTTTTATAAGACATAAATCATGAGGAAAAGTTTCTGATACTCACTTTTTGTCTACTCATTATCCATGTCCCCTGCTACCAAGTTACATTTCAAGATTTAGAAATAACCACATAATGTGAGACTGTAATCATCACTTTCTATTTTAATAATCTTGAAAGTACCCAAGTCTCAGACTGCTTGTTAAGGTTAAAATTTGATTCACCCAAGATCCACCTTCCTTTGTAAGAATAAGCATTAAATGCAAATCTTTACGTCACTGATTAGTGTCCTCTCTTACTGTTAAAATAAAACCTTTTCTTATTTATTTATTTATTTGCAGTTGGTTACTGTTAAAATAAAACCTTTTCTTGGGACATAATTACTCTAGCCTTGTCCGAGTTACAAGATAAATACAAGTTATACATGGTATTCAAAAAATAAATTAAATAAAAATAAAAACTGAAAGCAAAGGATAATCCCTGAACATCGGGTGGCACGATACCAGGGTACTTCTATGGGCTAGGCTTATAAAGGCTCCAGGGCCATTAGCTTAGTACACACCTATGAACCTATAAATGGAAGGTATTTTGTTATCCTAGTCTAAAAAAAACTTTAATATGTTAAAATCATTGGCAATTCAACTTTTGTCCCTAGACTTGTACGCCAAATCTGCTAAAAGAAAGGTTGAATCACATACGGCTCCTCATTTGGTTCCCAGGAAACCATATTTCTGATGTCAGGCATTTACCAAAGAAACTATACCAAAAACGATTATCTAAGATGGCTTAATCCAACCTGCCTTCTTTAAAGTGCGTACTGATTTTATTGCCAAGCATCTAATTCATACTTACAAACTTTCTCTTCCTGCTTAGCAAAAATTATCAAAAGAAAATATCCAAAACTGATTAAATGTATCTTTAACCTTCCAGTCTTTGACAAAAACCATGAAAACTTTGTGCTTAAGGGAGTTCTACTCTAACTGTCAAATAAGGCATCATCCTCAAGCCCTGTTGTGTGATGAAGAAAGGATGAAGCTCTGACTGTGACATATACAGCCTGAGTTCAAGTAGTGCTTTGGGTACTGGAAGAGCTGACTGCTAAAAGATAAGAGTAAAATATTTATGATGGTTCATCTATTTCTGTTAGAAGAGTAGTTTTTGGTCATCATGCAAAAAGAAGATTGCACACCACAAACTGGTAACAGACCAGAGATATGTGCTTTGTGCTCCCAAGCTGGTGATGGTAGCCCTGAAAAATGTAGTTGTGGGAGCAAGTAATCAGAGGAGAGAATAGGAATTCCCTGCACTGATGAGGATGATTATGTCAGTCACCAGGGTTTGGGGTTAGTGCCATAGAAATGCCTCTATAATCTATGTCCAGCATGAAGTAAGTTACCTTGTGAAGAAAGCAGGAACATTTAGCTCCATGGCTAGGGACACTACTTAGAGTTGCCATAGAGTCCTGGTGTTAACTTGGACCATATAACGATGATGTTTCTGTATATTCCATTTGCACTGTTTATGACTCTTGATCTCATTGTGCATCCTGTGATAACCTCTATGCTGTACTGCACATGTTACTGTTGTCGATGATTTTTACTATGATAATTGCTATTTTTATTATAATATTTGATTTTTGAACTAGTATTTGTATTTGATCGTGTCTTGGAGCTTATCTCCCCGGGTCTCTACTGAAAATGGACATATATCCAGTTAGACTAGCCCGGTCAACAAATGTAAAATAAATAACAAAGACTTTCCTTTCCTGCAGCAAGCATGTAAAATAAAGGGGTACAGGCTGGGTACAAACCACCCTTATAGCTACCTGGATAATGGTCGCTTTGAATGGAATGAATGAGCTTGAAACCAAATAGGGGAAGCATGATGGCTGACAGACACTGGGCAGAATGTAGCAAGAAGGCATCTTATCCAGTGAATATTCAGAGAAGGCTACACACCCACTCAGTGCCCTTTTGTCTATGACAGGCACATTGTATTTCAAACTTCACTTTTTTATTGCAGTTTTAACAGTTATGAACAACCAAGGCAAAACTAATTAAACTACTGAAAAAGAAATATTTTCCATACTAAAACTTATTTAACTATAACAATAAATTAATTGGTTGACTTTCTATGTTGACTTGGATGCCATTTCCATTACTGTAAGGTGTAAGCCTTGTGTACACTTTGCGGTAGCCATTTCCAGTTCAGAGACAGCCCTACCACAGTGCTGTACCACCTGCCTAAGCCTTGTGTACACTTTGCGGTAGCCATTTCCGGTTCAGAGACAGCCCTACCACAGTGCTGTACCACCTGCCTATATAGCCACCTGTGAATGCTAATGCCGTATTCCAGTAGAGCTGCCTTTGTTAATGCTATACTTCCACCCCACCCCCACCCTAAAAATGCCTGCAGTAAGGCTTGGTTTCTGAAGTTACCCCCAGCCTCCATTGTTAATGAACATGGCCAAATGTTAGTATACACCCATCATATTACAAGCAAGTACCAGGGAGTTCAGCAGACAGGTAGTATTGGTTTGGGAGGGGGGGCTGTGGCTGCATGTATAGATGTATGCAAAGTGATAACTAGCCTCAGATGTGTGTCTGCATGGATAGTCGCAGTGGGTGTGGGGGTTACTTAGGGGATAGCTAGGGAAGGTGCGTGTATCCTTGAGTGTGATTATGTGAGGGGGGCTGTGTACCCATGAATGTATGCATATGTTGGGGGTTGTCACACCTCAATATTCCTCTATAGTGTTTTGTAAATCATGCAACAGTGGACAGGAGAGCACTAGATACTAGGAATAACTCTATTTTTGCCTTCATGACACTTACAACTTTAAAAGATTATAATTTTGCAGCACAAAAGAGATCAGGAAGAACACTTGACACCAGGGAGAACTCTTTCTGTCATGCCTTAATGGCAGTTAAAAATATTCAGACTTATATCCACAGCACTCACACGCAGCTCTTCAGAGTGTTAGCTCTCTTCTCCTTAGCATTCATTCCCACAGCTTTGCTCTGGTAACATTGTCAAAAGCTGAATGTAGGTCTACAAACATAAAATCTGAATATGAATTTTTGTATATTTGTCTATAATATGCTGCAATAAACACACATTTGAACCAATAAATGAAATGAACAATTTGCAAGGTTATGCTGCTTAACCTTTCTTTCAATTCTTGCAATATTAATTTAGCAAAAAAATTGAATGTGTTGTCTGTTAAGAGTTACTCGCCAATACATTTGGTTCATCCAACCTCTTTTTTGTCTTATGGCCCAGTTATTCAACCTCTACATGGTGCTAGAAAATGCCTTTCCCACAAGCAAAATTGAAATTTTACTATCAACGCCTTGGCCCATGTTTTAGAATTAGGCTGATAAAATTTGTTGCATATGGCATCCAAGCCTGTTACTGTTCCTGTCTTAAACAGTTTACCTTTGAGCAGTCAAATAATTGATTTTTGGCTCACTATTTCCCAAAAGCTAAATATTAAAAACAGTGAACTGGAAAACATAAAAGTCTTTCTTGCAGGGAAGCAAGCACCTCTGTACCTGCACACCCTCTAAATTATATAAACCAACTCCAAAGGTGCACTACAGTGGAGAAAAGAGAGGAAAAATCCTAAAAATGTGCTGACAGCATACATAATATAATTTAGCATGTTGTAAAATTTTCAACAAAAAAGCAATCCAAAAATCCAGTGACAACTCGTAGGATAGCTATTTTAAGCTCATTAATACAGTTCTCAGGGATTCCTTTTCCCAACCAGCTTCCTTCTCTGTTACTTCATCACTCCCTGTTATATCATAAAATGTGTCATTGCAAAGCTTTCTCCATTCTTTCGTGTCAACATAACTGTTATTTTTTCATGATAAACACTTTTTTCAGTTTAATGTCACATCTGAAGGACAACACACACAGGAGTGTAGCACCCCCAGTGCTGTAATGTAGTGATAGCAGTCCAGGTACATGGAGTGGGAACAGAACACACAGCCTTGTGTCTTCCACACCAAACTCCCTGTTGCACCACTGACTAATATGTTACTGACAGTTCTTTATTACCTATATCAAATTTCTTATCAGTGTCCTGTCCACTTCTGGCATTTATGTCATCCCAAAATACTCTTCTTTCTTTAATATCTTGTCTGTATTAAATGACAACGACTGCCTTTCCCTTCCGCTACTACACTGGATATCAGTAAAGGAAATTGTTGTCCACAGGGGCCTATTTGTGGAGCAAAACATGCTTCTGACTCTCTGGATCATTACCAATAACTCAGCCAAGTGAGAACTTCCTTGTTTAGTTTTAGAGATGGGTGTATTAAGACTCTCCAAAAACTAGGTCTCTGAAAGCCAGATTCACCAATTTCCTCAGTGATGAATGACTACTATCAAAGAAAATCCTCTTGATTTTATGATTATTTTTTTGTTACGGAGCTGATTGCTTAATCAATCTGCTTTATAATGCTAATGTTCAAGAACAAATACAATTCTTTATAATAGAACTTTCTCACTAATAAGCCCTTTAGTCAGCCAGATTCTGTCCTGACTCTCCCACTTTTATTACTGTTTATAAATGATCACCCCAAAGATCTTATTGTCTAAATAGTTCTACATATGTTGATGGCCTAGTTTTAAACTAGTTACATTAATACCCAGCATTCAAAATTCCAAACTGATCAATTTCCATAGGTCAAGAAACTAGTTACAAAAACTAATACTTGAGTAACACTGTCCTTAACCGTTTCAACCCAGGAAAGCCTTATAACACTATTATCTCATGTAGTAAATTGAAAATTATTTGGGATTTGACTAGATCATTGATCCAACAAAATGAACTTCTCCAAAATCCAGGTTCAATTAAATCACCTCACAAAACCATTAGACTATTCTCTGGAGGTGATAGATAAGTCACTGCCAAAAATGCACCTCTCCTTATTCTAGAATAGTTTCTCCCATTCTAGGTATGGGAGTATTAAGCTATTGTATAGCTAAATGTCTGCCAAATTAAAGCATGCAGATAAATTGTACACACCAACTCCACAAAGCACCACTGTCTCTATATATATATATATATATATATATATATATATATATATATATATATATATATATCTCATAGGCAAATCCTGTGTCATAGCCAGTAAACTCACTTATCTTTCTAGCCTGCTCCTTCTCATAGCCAATAAACTCCTGTTCTTGCCTTAATTGCCTACCTTCTTAGCCAACAGGCTGACCAGTTTCTGATTTCAGAGTCTTTATAGATCATGCGTTGTTCACTGGTGAAGAGGGCAGCATTGTTAGCTTTACAGCATTTTGTCCTCTGGTTTGGTTCCTGTAAAAGGCATCGTAAGTGTGGAGTCTACATGTCCTTCTTATGTCTACAGTTGTTTTCACTAGGGATTCCTGCTTCATACTGCATTTCAAAGATATGCAGGTAGGTGGAATACCAATATTCAAATTACCCTTGGGGTGGGTGTGGGTGTGCATTTGTAAATGACTATAACTTCATTCCGGGTGATCTGTGCCTTGCTTTTCAGGGAGGTAGGTATCCAGCAGTCTAGACCTCTCACAACTTTACAAATTAAACCAGCCTAATGAACACTAGGATCAGAGACCTGAGCCTGCTTCAGTAAACAAACAAATGTCAGTGGAGAGACACACTTATCATGCAATGACTACCCCTTCTCTGGAAAACTTCCCACTTCAAATTAAGTAATATGGCACACTACCTTCCTTTAAAAAGGACTATCCAATCTTTCCTTGAAAAAGTGAGATAAGTACTGAATGTGGGTACTGACAGCATAAAAGGCCAGTAGCCGAGTTGTCTTATATTTTTTATGATTTCCATGATTTTTATGATGACTGGAATCACTTCAGGATTTTTTTCTACCTGATATCTGTTGCTTGCCAAGATACATTTCAGTACCTACAGCTCTGAATAAGATAAAGCAAGTACTCAAAATAAATAAACCATACCATTAGTACCCAACATGTGCAATCACCTGTTGCTGTAAGCTATGTGCACCTGTTTTAAGATGATTGATAAATACATCATTTCCTTCAAAGCCTGTCTACCCACAGTCTGATATTCAGACTGACTTCAAATCCCGATATTTTGCTGTTATTTCCACTCCTTCTTATACTCGCTGCTTTCTTTCTACCCCACTTTATTTTCCGTCTTTTCATCCCTTTGATTTCCATACTGTAGTTTATTTATTCACTTTATTGACCGAGGTATTACTGTGTTATTGCTTTGTAGATTAATGTTGTTTTGACCAAAATTCAGTTCCCTATAAACTAGTATATGTATACATTTTGCATTTATCCAGTGAAACATGAGATGCTTTTTTTTTTTTGCTGTAAGTTTAACATTTTGCCAGAGTTTAGCAGGACAATCTCACCTGCTGAGAGTAAGGCTTAGAGAGAGAATATATCATTGATAAAAAAAGTGAGAATAGCAGCTTACAGTCTGAAACCAAATGCCAAAAATGCAGAAATGTATCCTTAGGGAAGTCGTCTACCCCAGGGAACTACCACATTGACAATACTCCCATAAGAGTTGTCCCAATGTTTGGGATTTGAAAACGTATGTGGACAGTACCCTAGATTTTTACCAGCATGTGTCTGTTGTTGTAAGAAAGTCCTTCTGTACTGCACATCTTATAAACAAAAGCATTGTGTCTGGATCTAGGGATGTCATTGTCCCCCTTTACTTATCTCTTATTAGGCCAATCACTGAGTACAATTCCCCCCTTTAGAATGCATCTGTCCAGACACATGTAAAACTGGAATACCCACAGAGATACCTTACTAATAAGATACAAGGCCTAAACAACATGTCCTACATAGACTGAGTCAAAGCCCTGTCACTATACTCAGTATCCTACAGACTGCTAAGAGGTGACTTGTGTCTGGCATACAAGGCATCCTCTGACCTATTATTGATGGCTTTACTGCACATCAGCAAGTCAGATGGCATCAGAAATACTCAGTCTAGGGATCTAAACCACTTTTGAAACATTAACAGAATGGTTTGGAGGAACAGGTGTATTTCACAAAGGATACCGCTGCTGTGGAACAGACTCCCCATCCACATAAAACAGAGTTCATCCCTGTCCATTTTCAGGTGCAACTTAGATCTATGGATGTGAAACAGAAAATTTTCCCCAGTACTGCTAATGGAGAGACACAACTCCTAAATGCTTTATCCCATGTATGGGTCCCCTCAAATTATCTATGGTATGATCCCAGTTATTCCTGTTAGGAGTAATATATGATTATTAACCATGGGATGGGTAAGGTTACTCTATAACCCAATGGGATAGGTTATTTCAAGCACAAAAAGGAAAACTGGCTAGGTTTAAAATAGCCCACAAATGCAGCTAGCCTAGTACTTACCAATGAACCTATGAACAGAATCAGTCTTGCGAAACTCCACAATAAAAAAAAACACTGATTCCTGATTAATATCCATTAAAATTGACATGGAATATTCTGTTTGCAAGCTATTTTTTCATCCAGTTACATGTTACAGAACTAAGGTTTATTTTTTCCTAATTTCTGCAAGAGTAAAACAGACTTTATTCATTTTATAGTTGGTGTTGTCTGTAACAGAGTAGAGTCAGGGTACTGCAGCCATTTCCAAAGCCATGCTGTATGTACGTAATGTGATCAAAATCTGTTTGTAAGCTATTATTTCATGGATTTTATAAGTGCAGCAGAGTTGGAAATTGGACTGAAATATTATGGCAGTGGTGCAGCAATTAGCACTGTCGCCTCACAGCAAGAGGTTCTCTGGTTCGA
The DNA here is from genome assembly GCF_019279795.1 of Protopterus annectens. Taxonomy (NCBI): domain Eukaryota; kingdom Metazoa; phylum Chordata; order Ceratodontiformes; family Protopteridae; genus Protopterus; species Protopterus annectens. The sequence goes on from NC_056739.1 coordinate 7,774,997, forward strand.
TTCTCGGCTGGAGTGCCTTCTATGCAGAGTCTGCATGTCCTCCCCATGGTCGAGTAAATTTAAAGACATGCAGGTAAGTGCTTGCGTGTGTGGGTGTGCCTTTCTTGAAGGTTGGGTGCTGGGCTGGCAACTCGACACCATAAAAACTCATTGCCAGTCGTTAGCTGACCGGAGTTCCACTGTGGCGACCCCTAACCAGAAAAAGCCGAAAGACAGTTAGCTATTTGAGTTAGGGACAGGATGCAGTCTTGGAAGCAGAATAATTATATTGTGCGGAAGGGGTTCTAGAACAATGCCTGGGGAAAGAGATTTTAGATTTACAATAAAGGTCTGTCTGTTACACTTTGGCAGAAGTGTAGATATTGTTAAACTTAGCACTGAATGAGTTATCTAATCTTTCTAAGAGCTTTCTTATATGTTTGTAAGATTTTGTTCTAAGTATAGAGTTGGAATTTGCACAATTAATGGGTCAATGGAGTGTGACATTGTAGAATAGCTTATGCCTGGTATAGTGTATGTACCTGCTCTGTACACACACATTATATATACACATTTCTAGAACTGTCTTTGACATCTTGCTATGACTATTTCTAGGAACACATTAACTCTCTCTCTCTCTCTCTCTATATATATATATATATATATATATATATATATATATATATATATATAGGACAAATTATCCACATGCCTACCTGTTACACTTGGAGTTCCCCAAGGATATATTCTTGGCCCTCTTCTCTTCACCATCTTTGTTAATGACCTGCCCACAATCACCCCCCATGCCACATGCATTCAATATGCAGATGATTCGACTATCATCAGCACTGCCTCCAACCTGGCAGACCTCACTGCTTCAACCCAAGACACCTTCAACCTAATAGAAAAATGGTTCTCAAGTCAACTAGTTCTCAACCCCAACAAAACAAAACTACTTACTTTCTCACCCACTAACAAGACTCTTCCCCCCACCTTCTCTATTACATCCTCCAATGGAATCATTATATCACCAGAAGCTCACACAAAGCTATTAGGTGTTACCATTGATAACTCACTTAAATTTGACACCCATTTCAATCTTACCATCAAAACAGTCAATAAAAAGCTTGGCTCTCTCTATAAAGTAAAACACTTTCTCACTCCTCACGCTAAAATTACAATTGCCAGCACACACCTACTATCAACTCTTTTCTATGCCTCCCCCCTCTTTACAAACCTAAACAACACAACCCTTAACAAACTTGCTTCTTGTTACAATCACATATCTAGATTTGCCACAAATTCCACCTTTAGAACGCACCACTGCACTAACTTGAAACAACTAGGGTGGTTAGAGTTTTCCAGCCAACTCCATTTCAACCAACTCAAAATGGCTCACCAGATACTGTATCACCCAGAGAAAACACCAGCTCTGAAAACATCATTCACCCTATATTAACCTGCAATCTTTACGCCCTCCAATAAGATCTTAGCTCAAACTACCAAAGCCAATAATTCTGCTGGGGATTCTCTATTCTCAATCTTTGTAGGTAAAATGTGGAACTCCCTACCGACCATGCTCACCTCAGAACCTTCACTCCTACAATTCAAAAAAAAGCTTAAACCCCATCTCAATACTCTCTGGCAATGTCCCTGTTCCAAACCTGATTAACCACTATCATTTACCCTTCTCTTACCTCACTATCCTTAACCGCTTTTTAACAAGGCACCTCGCCTTTGTAACTGACCTATGTTTTTTTTTTATGTGCTGCTGTTGTTTTTTTCCAAAGATGTGATGTATCTTTATATTGTATTAAGAACTCAACTATCTTCCTTTTTTGCATTAACAATGTTCATATGTCTGTTATGTACCTGGAGCTTTTCTCCCCGGGCCTCCGCTGAAAATGGACATGTATCCAGTCGAACTCTCCCGGTTAACAAATGTAAAATAAATAAATAAATAAATATATATATACATATATATATATATATATATATATATATATATATATATATATATACATATACATATATATATATATATATATATATATATATATATATATATATATATATACATTTCTAGAACTGTCTGACATCTTGCTATGACTATTTCTAGGAACACATTAACTCTCTCTCTCTCTCAATATAAATATATATATATATATATATATATATGTATATATATATATATATATATATATATATATATATATACACACACACATTTCTAGAACTGTCTGACATCTTGCTATGACTATTTCTAGGAACACATTAACTATATATATATATATATATATATATATATATATATATACACACACATTTCTAGAACTGCCTTTGACATCTTGCTATGACTATTTCTAGGAACACATTGACAGATAATGGAAGAAGTGAAAGCTTCTTCTTTATTTAATGTCTACAGTCCGAGAAATGAGTCTCAAAAAAGTTATTTAAAGTAGTATTGGGGAGACAAATCAGAATGAAGAGTATTAGGTGGGTAAATAGAGTAAACAAAACCTTGCTGATAGACCTATGGAATTCTGTAATGCTGTACGACAATCTTATAAAGGTGAATATTTAGCTGTAAGAAATAGTGACATATTACATTGGATAAACAGAGGAAATATTATATTCTCCAGGAAGAGTATGGTAACTACAGTTAATGAACACCTCCCAGAAGTGGAAGAAATGACAAGATGAAGGCTTAATCCTCGAATACAGCTAGTTTGTTGATAAAGGAATTAGAAAGTAAATTATGGGAATTCCTAGAAATGGGCATTTTGAATTTACAGGAAACTTGGAAAACACTTAAGCGAGTTCTTCATCTATAAATGTTAGTAGCTTCCTACCCCTTGCAAAAAATGCAGTTGACATGGGCAACCTAGGAGAGTATTAATTACTTTAGTAAAAGACACTCTTAGATTAAAAATCACAACCATTACTTGCCATATAAGTATACATTCAGGACAGAGAAGTAATTAGCAAACATTTACAACTTTCAGAGGGGATTAAATGAACAATGCAGAGGGATACCGATGAGATTTATAAGTGTGTGCTGAAACCAAAATAGCCTGGCAAATTATTAATTTATGTGGGGACCTCAATAGAGTCATAAAATGAGTATAAACGTTTTTATAAGGAGAAAATAAGGCATGGAATAGCAGATTATATGGATGCAAAACATATACAGAGTAAGATAATTACAACTTATGACTTTAATCATGGTTTCATGCTTTTAGCAAAGCAAAGTTGTTCAATAATAGACTACTGTATAATATCATCTAAACAACAGCTCAATAGTAAATTAGAAATTAAAGTCAGATCAGAAGATGATCACTTAGTATCAGTGATCAACATGAGAGAAAAGGGAAGGTTGTTCATTTATTTTGCAAGAATTACATGTACAACTGCAAGATAAGATTAAATAAATAGATACAAAATAACAGATGTCTTGGTACAAAGAAGCTTAAAGTTCAGTTGTCAGTAAACAATTTATACCATCATAGTTTTAGTAGAAGTTCCACTGTTCATGGTTGACTTAATATAAAATGAGTAGAGAAGAAAACATGATATAAGAATAGTATTACAGTTTGGCTACAGAAAAAAATCATGCTTAAATGAAACAGGCAAGGTCAACATACAGACATTTTATGAAGTTAAAAACTCACTTATACGAAATATAAGTGAGGGTGAATACGAAATATAAGTGAGGGTGAACGCTGAATGCTGTTAACACTAATAGCAGAAAAGCATTTTTGGCAGTATTTCAGAAGTTTGATGGGGCACAAACTGTCAATTGGTGTATTGAAGTGGCTGCCTGCAAGTAATATTTTAGAAAGAAATGCTGCGATCCATTTAGAATGCCTCCTAACATTTGTAGGGATGAACAGGGCACTGATTAGTTTTTATTTTGTTTAAAATACAACAAAAGATATTGAGAGTTGAATAAAAAGACTAAATAAAGAAATCAAAGAAAGAAAAAAGTGATAACACCTGATGGTATTTGCAATGAAATTTACCAGAATAACCATGAAGGTTGAGTTCATTTACAGGCATCTCAGTTTCAATATTACGTAGAAAAAAGAAATCTGACAAGCTCTTGGACAAATGCCTTCTATGTGCTTCCTTCTTCACCAAGCATCCTGTATCAAACCAATTAGGAACAGTGGAATTTTTCTTCTGGTTTCCAAACAACATGCTAAAATTTATTTGCAAAAAAGAGAGAATTGTATGTGAAACAAATATATGGACCAGTCTCCCCGATTATAATTCATCAACATACCTTCTATCATTTTATAAGAATCAAAAGTGCAATTCAGTAACATGCGTTATATATCAAACTCAATTTAAGTATTTGTCGAACAGGCTGACAATAGATAATTCATGTTTATTGCAGCATACACTTGAAAAATGTAATAGGATTTATGCCCACATTTTGTACCATTTGATAAGTTGAGTGCAGTTAACTTCTAGATCTAGACAATAATGGCAACTAAGGGCTTTTTAAACCAGTTCATACCTGCAATATCAGCTTATATAGCTCAACTTGAGTTAGGGTAAAAATGTCAAAAAAGTATCTTTGTGAAAAAATTTGGTGTGAGGCAAGAATGCATATTAGTCCCATTGCTGTTGATAATGTATACGGCATCTTCAATAGATTTATGATGGTAAATTAAAATGATAAAATAACTGTGCTCCAAGGCAAAGGATAGACTTTATTATAAAACAATAAAAGGTAAGCGCTTTCGTAGAATAATCTATTTCTTCAGACCAGTTACCTTTTATTGTTTTATAATAAGGGCTATGCTTTGCCTTGGAGCACAGTTATTTTATTATTTTGAATATTTTATGTGCTGGTGGATTTTCCTCTGTTTTTTTTCTACTATTTTATTCGTAAATTAAAATGAACCTAAAGTAAAGTGCCATACCCTCCTATAGGGTTTCCTGATGACAAAATGATACGGGCAGCATCATATGAGACTAAGGAACATAGGCAGCTAAGAACAGATGTCAGCACTTGACATTTATATAAATATTTCTAAAGCAAAATTGATGAATAGCCAAAGAAAAAAGGAATCTGCATGTGAAATTAAGAGCTTAAAATATGGAAGTAGTGAACATATCTGGGTCAATTGTTTTCATCTTGTAAACATGTACTCTGCACACAGATTAACTTAAAACAGAAATTAGAAGATTGAGTAGCATTTTATGCACAACGGAGGGAATTCTTGGAATTTTTTATACTATTGTTACAGTTTATCCCAGTTAAATGTATCCTCTTATTTCTTATTGGATGGAGATCTGTTTGGGGAATTTTATGCCATATTTTAAAGAACAAACTGTGGTTACCTAAAATACGTTTCGTCCACATTGGAATTTAGATCTTTGTAATACTCAACAATAGCAAACAAGAGATTTCTTAATGATATCTGTATATCACCTAAGAGGAAAATCAGAATAGAAAAAAAAAGTTTTGAAAACAGATTTGTTGTGGATACTAATGATAACAAAGATTTTATATTAATAGTATAAACAATTCTTATCAGCCAGTAAACTCTATAAAATCTGAAAGCAGTATAATAAATGATCCATTGAAGATAGCACATCTGTTCAACCAACACTGACCAACATTGTTCACTGTTAAATCTAGTTCTGACAGATTATCAGCTAACATTGTAATTCCTGACAGTTCAATTTGCCCTATTATATCTCAGAGATGATAGAAAGAGCTATTTTAAGGGAAAAAAAGAATTAGACTTTCATGGGCTTCGATTCAATCCCCTCTGTACAGCTACTATAAATTAAAAATCACCTACTAGCACCTAATAATTAATAAGCTATTACACACAGGTATTGTTCCTAGCTCATGAAAGCTATCTACTATAACACTAATATAAAAAAGGTAATCAAAGCGATGTTAACAACTTTTGTCCTATTAGTCTCATTTCCATACTGAGTAACTGCTTCAAAAGATGCATTACTGAAAAGCGAGGGAACAATAATAAAAGTATAATTTTAGACTTAGATCAACATGTTTTGGAAAGGGTAGATCTACATTGACAAATTCATTAAATTTTTAAGATCAAATTATTGAGGCCCTGGTTCTAACTTTCTCAAGTGGAATCATTTTCTTAGATGTATACAGCCAAGGCCTTTGACTGCCTTCCTTGCCATGTAACCTATCAAATCTTTATCAAGGCTAGGGTCAATATATTTCTATTAAAATGTATTATGTCATGGTTACATAAAAGATCCCAGTGTGTAACTGTACAAGGCATAAGCTCAGGCTCTCTTCCTATCCATCTTGGAGTCCCACAAGGCTCAGATCTTAGACCAATGTTATTTCATATTGTAGTTGCCTCCATTCCTAGATCTAAAACATGTTGAATAAATGAGTATGCAGATGTTTGTAAGATTGGGTTCATTCCTTAAAATGACTCTGATATTGAACATTTATATTCTTAGGAGACAGATCGGTGAATGGTCACACAATACAGGTATACATTTTAGTTATAACAAATGAAGCAATGTATTTTTGAGAGGCTGCAGTTCATTCACATGTATTTACCTACTAGAACATCCACTAAAGGAGCCAACCCAATATAAAGACCTGGGAATAACTATGAATGCTAATCTTTCCTTTGACACACATGCTCAACTGATAAGCAATAAAGCTACATGTCAAATGGGATACATGTTTAAAAATCTTAGCACAAGAAATGAGATTTATCCTATATAGGTTCATAGGATGTCACTAGGTTATTGACCTGAGTATCTTTACAAGCCTGCAGCTAAATCCCATTATAATCATCTATGCCCAAGGTTTTTTTTAACAAGGACTACCCATGTCCCGGAGAGAAGCCGAGGCAATCCCCCAGCAGAAATTTACGGTTTCCCATCCAGTCATCCAGGTTGCACTTAAACAGGGTCATGGAGGTGCTTTGCTTGATATGGAATGGAAGCCTATTCCAGGAGAGTGGCAACCTCTGAGAGATGTATCTGTCTCTCCAACAGGTCCTGTTTATGTTACAGGCTAGATTGAGGTCCCTGAAATGGGTGACTCTAGTCCCATTTAACTTACAGATGTGCAGAATTTCCATTAGATTTGGGTCAGAGATAGCACTGTAAACCAGACATAAGTCGACTCTAAGCAGTCTATACGATACTGAATACAGTGACAGCAACTTCAGTCTGTCCATATAAGACATGTGCTGGAGACTCTGAATTTTCTTAGTTAGAAATCACTGAGGTCTCTCAAGTTGCAACAGGTGTCTGCACAATACATACCAAAGCGAGCATTATATTGAATAACAGGCCGATCTTTGATTTAGGTACTATGAGGACACAATTACTTAACTCAAAACTCTGTGATATTATAGAATACATTATCACTTCATATTATAAACAGTAACAGCTTTGAATCCTTTAAGAGACAATGGGATTCATGGGCTGGTGACAAACTGTTCAATCCAGAAACCTTGGCGTTAGTGTTACTAGATGGCCATACATCCTTACCACTGGTACACAGCTTATAAACTTATGAAACCCTTTCCTGAAACATACCTATGGTATGAATTATGTTGGATATAGTAACAAGATTTAATATAGAGTTAAGTGAGTAAGAATGATAGATAATGGAAAAGTAGTAACTGAAAATTTCTGAGCAGAAATCCTAACTGAAACAGGAGAGGTTAAGGAAATGTGTTTTTTAAAATCTCTCAATAAGGTATCATCCTTGTATGAGTTAAATTACCTCAATAATCTTCTAAGGAATGGGGTTCACTTTAAGTAGTACATTCCTTAAGTAAGGAATATTTGTAATTCCTAGTATGTAGTCTGACAAGGACTTGGAAGATACACTAGGATCTTAATTTTCAAAGCTTTCATTAATAAACTTTGTCAATGTAATAATGTCAATTTCGTAAATCTTTTAAAAGATAGGTGATATTTTATTAATTTGTAAACTAAATGAAGCCAATAGTCAGAAGCTTCTCTTGAGAGCAGTCCAGGAGCACTGCGGAGTTATGTCACATGTTCAGAATCAAACAGTTGGCAAATGGAGAATTAGGGGATCAACCCCCTGGACAACACAGTAAAGCTTCATAGTGGCTTATAGCAACACTCCTCTGCAATAAACTAGCAGACAACTGTTAAACGCTTCATTTATGACATACATTCTGTTCATCTGACTGTGGAATCATCACCTCTGCAGGTGTCACAAGAGGGAGCAAAGAATGAGAGGACATTTGGTTCAACAGTGTTCCTGTGACTTGAATAAAAATGAGAATTTCTCTTGTGATTGCCAAACATCCATTTAATAACCATTTGATAAAGTACCTGATAATTAAGGAGAATGATAATAATGACGGATTATATTAATGTGAATGACGGCTTTGCAAAGCCTCACGAACGGTTAGAAGTTTTATTCTCGTCTTACAAGTAATATACCAGTAAATTACTTGCACTGTCACTTCTGCCAATGCTAATGCCAAGGACCAGCTGAAGGAAGTATTAACGAGTGACCAAATAGAAACAGATTGCTGTGAATCATAGAAGCATGTAGGTTAACATTTATGCAATATGTCGTTCTTTGAGGATGTCATACTGGAACAATTGTACTGAAAGTTGTAATTAAGATATGTTATGTAAAGAATACAAAAGCACCTAGAATAAGGATGAACGAACTCCGCACTACAAAGAACGAAAAAAGAAAAAATGAACAGTGTGGAGTCCAAAACACGGCCAATTCATGATGAAACTCCTTTATTACAAATATAAAGTTAGCACTTTCACAAGCTACATACTCGCTTCATCAGACCATATAAAAATACTATAAAAGTCCACGTTGTTTTATAGTATTTTTATATGGTCTGATGTAGCTCGTTAAAGTGCTAAGCTTATATTTGTAATAAAGGAGTTGTAGTGTGGAGTTCGTTCATCCTTATTGTAGGTGCTTTTGTTTTCTTTACATTTTTTGGTTTGAATTCCAAACTTGCACAGGTTTATGATACTATTGAACTGTATGAGACAAGACTCATAAGGGAAATTTAAAAAGATAGAAAGAGACATGCAGGACTTTCTTCTGGGGAGAGTGTTCTTTTGGCCCAGACCACAAAAAGAGGTGCATCAACAACAAAGTATTAGCAGAGGAGAGACTGTTATGGCCAGTACTATGGAGACAGCAGCAGTTGACTATACTACTCAACATACATCTGTGTCATTTACTAATACAGACTCTGGCATGGCTGAATTCAATATAGCAAGTTAATGTTTGATTTCAGAACAAATAGAGAAGCTACCTACATGTGGAGAGGATACAGATAGAGATTAGAACACTCGTATTCCGTCTGGTTTTACTGTGATGGCCATGGTACACTCTGGAGAAGAGGCAGTTGTATGGGAAAAAAACTGTTTACAAATTGTCTCTGAAAATGCTTCAAAAAACCAGCAGTCCTCTTTTATGGAGCTACCATTGCCCATACAACAAAGGACAAGATACAGTCAGAGTCGATCCAGAAGCCGGGGGAGACAAAAAAGAAAACATACATCAAAAGTAGAGGGGCTCCAAATGATCAAGAAGGTGTAACACAAGCCCTCGTTTGTATGGAATATCTCTAAAAAGACTTTAACTGTTTTTGAGACCTCTGTCCTTGAAAAAAGACTGACCTTTATACCTTCACAACCAGCAGATTTAACTGAAACCGTATTGGATGTAAAGATGTTCATTTGGAATGTAATGCTGAAGATGCAATTTTCGGTATCTGAATCAGGTGCTGTTAATACAAATATTTGTAGGACTAGCAATTATATGCCTATTAATCATCCACTGTTAGAAGCATTTGGCAAGCTTTGTATTAATGATTTATATTCTCTATTTGATCACTCACGTAATAAGAGAAGTTTGTATAACTTAAATAGACATGAACAAGAAGCTTTGAAATCTCTACAGCAGGATGCAAATATTACTATAAAACTCACCGATAAGGCTGGACCAACAGTTGTTATGGACACTTCTTTTTATAATAACAGTATGTATGAAATGTTGAGTGATGAACAGGTTTATAAACTGATCGATGTACTAGAGATAATATGAAAGGACATATAGATAGTATCCTTTTAGAGCTCCTAAACCATAGGCACATTACAGATGATATATATATATAGATATTGTCTTGTTGAGCATCCCAAGATACAATCCCCTCTTGCATTCTATAGTATCTGGAGAGGGGTGGCTGACAGAATCACTTTCTATTTATATAGAAAAATTTCTTCCCACAGTGAATTATAATAAAAATATATTGCAAGACACTAAAGATTTTTTACAGGACCTCTTAAGTTTTTTGCCAAATAGGATAATAGAGTACAGTTTGTTTTGTAATGATGGATGTTTGTTCCCTTTTCACAAAAATACTGAATGGGTATGGGGTTTGTGTTTTAAAGGAATATCTAGGAGCAAATAGTAAATATCAGAAATTTGAAATAGACACTTTATCTACTTTCATGTCTTTGAGGTTAACCAATAATGTTTTTGTATTTAACACTAAATATTACCATCAGCTTGATGGTGTAGCTATGGGCACAGCTTGCGCCAAAAGCTACTTCAACATTTTCATGGCTGTTTGGGAAGGGAAGCACATTTTGAATAATAATGATTTTATTAAGTGCATCTCTTTATACCGCCATTTTGTGGATGATGTACTTTTAGTTTGGACAGGAGGTGATGACTTTTCTATGTTTAGTGAGTATTATGGCTTTTTAAAATTTTGCATAAAGAAGGATCAATTTAATATGGATTTCTTAGATGTTAGAGTTACAAGAGATGATATTGGAAGTATAACAACTGAGTATATAGGAAATTGTGTTATCGTAATAAATTACTCCATAGACATGCACCCTCCTCACGTATTTCTCAATGTAGTAAAGGGGCAAGCTGTTAGAGCTTCTAAATTGAACATATCTGACGTAGGGTTTGAAAATGAGTTGAGACATTTGAATGACAATTTTACAAGGAGAGGGTATAGAGATTCTTATATCTCCTCTATTTTTTAGTAATGTACGTCATGAAAGAGCCACTTTCATTTGCCCCTATTTTTCTAAGAGGAATGAATTATGTGCAAAGAAGCCACAGACACTAGTGAATAATGTGAGATTTTCATTCTTTTATAGTAATGATAATAAACATATTAGAGAAATTATTAATAAACACTGGAGCATATTAACCACCTATATGAAAGTTTAAAATGTAGTGGGAGAATGCCTGAGTTTTAGATATAAAAACAAGAAATCCATAAAAAGATTAGTGTTGATATATACAAAATAATTATAAGGATCTTGGGCAACACAAATTAATAAGATGTACCAAGCCTTGTTCAGCCTGCAATTATTGACAATATATCAACAGTAGTGGTATATTTATTCATCCAGTCACACAAAAACAGTATACATTTTATGTGAAAGCTAATTGTAATAGTATTAATATAGTATATTTAGCTCAGTGCACAGTGTCATGTTTTTTATGTTGGAAAAACCAGCAGAATACTTAGAGATCGCATAAGGGAACACTTATATAATATTAGTAATCAGAATAAAAATAATGCCCTTGCTAGACATGTTAGTTGTAATACCACTGAACATCTATCTGACTTTATGGTAACGGAACAAGTAAAAATTAGTGAGTGAAAAGGAGGCTTTCGTAATTATACAGAAGTTAATGAGGTCAAGTGGACCATTTGTTTAAGGGCAAATGGTGAGATGGGCTTGAATGGACAAGTGCCCTTGAACCCATCTTAAAAGCTAGATCTTTGTTTAAGTGAATGTGAGCTATGTTTTTTTTTTATTATATATATATATATATATATATATATATATATATATATATGACATGCACATAGATTGTTTTATTTAGTTATTTTATTTAGTGAGGCCAGAAAGTTTCACCTGTATGTACATGTTTTATACATAATCATGTCTGTTTTATATGAGTCCTATTCATAGGTTCATAGGTAGGTACTAGGCTATCTGCCCGAAGGCACAACGACCATCCAAGTATTCCGAAGCATCTTAATCCACACACTAAGCGCTTTCACCATCAACACATGGCATCTTCAGAGTGGATGGAAATAAATTGTTCCCTTACTTTTATACATAATGTTAAAACAATGCTCTGATTGGCCAATTTCATAATTACCTTGTTCTTAAAGAAGCATACTTCAGGCTATTCAATACAGCTTATGCACTTATAAAAACTGTCTTGTAAAACATATACATTTTCTATAACATTTTTCCTAGTGAAAAATATATATATATGTATATGCATAACATATAACAACATTTTTAAAACAAAACTTTAAAACATTGCATTTTTCAAAACATTGCTTTTAATGAAAAGTTGTATGCCAACAGTAAACAGTTTTTCCTCTTCTATATAACATTTGCCATTTGTTTTAATATAGGTTTTAGGGAGATTAAACCAGGTAATATAAAGGCTTTTAACAAAATCTGCCATTTGTATTCCAAAAGTTCCACCTTCAGTTTTTCATCTCCCCCTCTTTCACTAAACAACACCCTATCTATAACAAAAAATACAAATCTCCTAAAATTAACACATTTAATTCTGTGTACATATAGGGCATTGTGTATGTCATGGCCCTTAATAGCCCTAAGATGTTCAGCTATCCTGTCTTTTAGTCTCCTAATGGTCTTCCCTACGTAGTAGGCACTACAGTTGGTACACTTAGCCAAATAGACCACCTTTGTTGTGTTACAGTTGACTCTTCCAGGACAGGAAATAGTTCTATTATACCCATGTATAGTAACATAAGGGCCCTCATTGATATACCTGCACGTCCTACAAGTACCACATCTACTCATCTTGGAGACACTATTTATGGTGTGCTGTTCCAAAAATTCTTTTATATTCCTTCCTCTTGAATAAACTATTCTAGGGCAAGCCCCCAATAGATTTATAAGTTCACCACTGAAACAAAAATTCCATGCTGTACGAACAACTTCCTCTATTTCTTTTGACTATTGTAAGTTAATACTAAAGCCCTAGAATTAACTTCATCTTGTTGTTTGGATGTTATCACAATATTAGTATTCTTAACCCCTAAAATAGGAAGAAATGAAGTATTTCTTTTATTTAGAACTTCTTTACGTGTTTTAATCAACAATTTCAGGGGATAGCCTCTTTCCAAAAACATCCCAATCAGAATATGTAATTCTTCTTCCAAGATTTTGTTATTTATAATTCTAGACAACCTTACCATTTGCCCCTTTACAATGCCCCTACATGGATGCAAAGGGTGACAACTACTGTAATGCAGTAGTGAATTACTGTGTGTTTCTTTCCGATATATTTTACTTGTTATATCATCTACACCCTTTACAAGAGTTATATCCAAAAAATCAATTTGCTTATCACGCCACTTACTGGGAAATCTAAAAAACGTAGTTGTTGTATTCAAATAGTCAACAAAATTCTTTGCTTCTGGTTCATTCCCCTTCCACAAAATCAGTACATCATCAAGGAACCGATTGTATAATAATATTTTGTCCTTATATATAGAATTCAAGACAAACTGTTCCTCCCATTCAAGTAAAACTAAATTTGCAAAACTGGGGGCACACTTAGCCCCCATTGCCACACCTGAAATCTGATGGAAAATCTCGCCTTCAAAAGTCAAATAATTATTCTTGAGTACAATTTCCATACAGGACACAACAAAATTCACATTGTCATTACTCAAACATTTACTTCTAACCAAACTTTCAATAAAATAATCTATACTTTCGTCGTGGGGTATTACTGTGAACAGATTTATAACATCAACAGTTAAAAAGGACCAATCAGTGTCCATATTCTGAAAAAATGTTTAACCTTTGCAAGCAATGCCAAGAATCTTTTAATATATGATGAGCCCTTTTTACAACCTGCTGTATTTTCCTATCAACATAAGCAGCCAATGGTTCCATTTTTGAACCCTTTGATGAAACTATAGCTCTAAACGGTGGATTGTTCAAATCTTTGTGTCTTTGGAATTCCAAACACAACCAGGGTAAAAGGATGGTCAACTTTCAAATAGTTGTAATCATCCACATCAATTGCTCCCTGGTCTAGTGCATCTAGTAAAAACAAATCAATTCTATGATGAGAAATATTAACCTCATTTAAAGAAACTCTAAGATAGGTGGTGGTGTCATCCAAAATGTCCATCATTTTGGCAACATAATCTATGTTTGACATAATGACTACCCCCCCCCCCACACCTTTATCTGGTTTCATAACTCTTAGCTCTTTATTGGTTGCCAATTGCTTTAAAGCCTCTCTTTCTTTCTTATTTAAGTTGTCATCATACTGCACATTTTGACTTGTTTTACTGTTATTAATCAAACCACCAATACACATTTTCTCAAAAATAGCTACTTCATTGTTGTATGGTGGAATAAAAGTGCTCTTTCTTTTACAAACAATACTTGCCACCTCATTATCTGGAATGTTATTTGTCTCAGTGGTATCATTAAAAAATATCGCCAAGTTTAACTGTCTAGCATACAATCTAATGTTGGAATATGTTCTCACAATATTGAGTTTGTGTTCAGGCACAAAGGAAAAACCTTTACTCAAAACATCATGATGGTATTCATTTATATCAATGGCACTATAATTGTATACATTGAATCCTGATTTTTTATAAATTTTAACCAAAGGTAATGCATTCAAGTGTGTACATACAAGTTCTATAGAACTGTCAATGAAATTTTCATCATTTTGGTTTAGCACAGTATTATTACTAAGTAAAGATAGACTCAAATTCACTTCTTCATCTAATACTTCTTCCTGTTGTAATTGTAGTTGGTCCACTGTCTCATCGTTGAATATCTGTTCTTCGCTTGTGGTGATTGTTCGTGCTGTTTCCCAGGGAAAAAATTTGCTGTTCCGAGAAACACACATACGCAACACAAGCACACCAAAAAAAGTAATTCACACATATACACTTAAAATCCTACTTCTAACCCTACACTAAACCATATATACACTACTATCTATCCATTTACCTTAACCCAAACCATAACCCTAAGGTCTGTAACTATCGCACACTCACCTTACCCACTCGCTAACCCTAAGGTCCCTAACTATTGCACACTCACCTTACCCGCTCCCTAACCCTAAGGTCCCTAACTACCGCACACTCACCTTACTCGCTCCCTAACCCTAAGGCCCCTAACTATCACACACTCGCCTTACCCGCTCCCTAACCATAAGGTCCCTAACTAGCCCATTCCCACACTCACCTTAACCCAGTCCATTCGCACACTTACCTTAACCCGGTCCGTAACCTGCGCACCACAGTGGAGAAAATAGCAAAGCGGCAGAAAAGAAGTCGATGTTCTGCAGCATCGCTATTTTCAGCGTTCGCTGTTTTGGGTTCGATATTATAACATTCTAAGTTTTACTACTTCGATGTTATGATATAAATCCGGTTTGATGAAGCGAGTATTTAGCTTGTGAAAGCGCTAACCTTATATTTGTAATAATGGAATTTTATCATGAACTGGCAGTGGTCTTGACTCCACAATGTTCGTTTTTTTATTTTTAAGATATGTTATGTACATGACTGATACACTATTTTTGATGGCTTAAATATCTACTGCTAATACAGAAATACATTTGATAATGAAACACTAGCCTTCAGCTATGAGTGCCTTTGTTAGGTCAGGATTGATAGCTGCTGTGAGTGGTCCTTCATGAGGATAAGAATTTTGATCTGTTAGGATTTAGACTTATTTATCCTCTGTTAGGATTTAGACTTGCCTAAAGCCAAGCTCACAGGACATCAGGAAGCTATAGTTCTTAATGTGTTTCCGGACCCAGTCAGCAGCAGCCTTGTCTGGTACATTTACCAAACAATGTAGAGTATTCGCTTGACAATTTGCCAGCTATGATAAAGCAGAATATTGACGAGTAGCATTAGTGTTTATCAAGTTAAGAAAAGGTTTTGCTTTCTCATGGTCATAGGGCCGTGATGAAACCAACCTCCTCTAATGTTTTGAGGCCACAGATTAGAAATGACTTCAGATTGTGGTAGATGGCTCAGAAGAAAACAACTAAGAAAATGAAAACTGTGGAAATATGAGATTACAGACTGGGAATTCTAGATTTATGTTCAGTTTTGTAATGAGAATGAATGGGCATGTTGTGGGGAGATATATTTA
The DNA here is from genome assembly GCF_019279795.1 of Protopterus annectens. Taxonomy (NCBI): domain Eukaryota; kingdom Metazoa; phylum Chordata; order Ceratodontiformes; family Protopteridae; genus Protopterus; species Protopterus annectens. The sequence continues at coordinate 7,791,194 of NC_056739.1, forward strand.
TAGCTATTTATTTATTGTTAGCCAGATAGGTGGAGTGATTCATCTGGACTCTTCATCCATGACCATTGTGTATAGTTTGCATTTGTAATACATACCCTTAGCATACTGTACAATTTAGGCAATGGTGATAAACATATGTGTAGTGCTTATTTAGAAAGGCATGTGCTTAGCTCTATACAATCATACAATCATACACATGGACTGCTCGTATTAGTATTATATAGCTGTATTCTCATACCTGTTGACAAGAATTACTTCAGTTGAGGTACCACTGCATTCTGAAGTATATCCTATTGGATTGTGCTTTAGTGTGGCTTGTTGCATGACATTATAAGTGGCAGATTCTATGACAGGTTTATATGCTTTATTGATTAGTTCCTCTTTGATATACTATCCAGCTCCTAAAGCTTGAGTCAGGAAGAAATTGGAAGCCTGAGCAGAAGGGAGTGCAGATTCTGAACAGAACGATGAAGAAGCTCCTCCTGATTTGCTGCGTGGAAGGATAGAAGCACACTCAATAGTTCCCCAATTAAACAGAAATAGAATAAAAGAAATGAAGGTATTGGGGAGAGTCAGCTGCAAGGGGAGCACTTTGATAATCAGGTAGACTATATAAACACATTTTTCAGTGACTAATTAAAAAAACAGGGCAGATGAGTTCATCAGATATATTTTACATGTTATAGTTATGCTTCCTGAATTCAACCATCACCAAAGTAACAGAAATAAGAAGTAACGTCTGAATAGTATTCCTCTATTTTCATTATTAAACTCTTCCTCTTTTAATTACTTTCTTTATTTTTAAACCCTCATGATATTATATACCCATTACAGATGAAGGGTCCAAATGGAGAGAGTAGTCAGCAAGCAAAGGATAGTATTGTTGGAACTGAATTTATCCTCAAGTCTTGGAGAGTACCTTCATGATGTGGACCCGTTTTTGCAAAATCTCACCAAGAGGACACTGATATATAAACTGTATTTTATATAGCATATATAATGGACAGAAGTAGGTTAAAAAAGACAACTGTGTGCACAAGCCCCAGGTTAAAACAATTGCCCAATCCTGGTATGCACACTGGTCCCAGGAGTGGTACAAAATGACAATGTAGAATCCTCAAGGTACGGAAACATTCCTACAATGGGGTTAGACCAGGCTCAGGGGAGGATGCCCCCCCCAATGGAGAAGGAAGTAACAGTCCACAAAAACCTGACAAGCCAAAAAAGAGCCCCTAAATATGATAGAGTAGACAACTGAGGATAAGAAAGAAATTATGTATTGTTACTATTAAGCAAGAAGCCCAGAATGTCCAGATAGAAGATATAGGAAAAGGTATAAAAAAACTAGAAAGAGAGATCTGATACGGTGCAATATTTATGCAAAGGAGAAAGCCAAACTAATCAAATCAAAATAGCAGTTCTGAAGATATTTGAAGAGAAGTACAGGCAAAGGCACCATGACCCAGATATAGAAACATTCACAATATAAAACATAAGATCACAAAGGGGATGTACCACAGAAGCTTCTGGTGTAATTCAAAGGGGATCCAGTATCTGTCTGCCTAGGATGACATGATCGATAGACCATGCTGCTTTGTCAGAGATGGTCTCCACCTGTTGCCCCTGGGATTCAGGTTACTGGCTGAGGCTCTTGCCACCTCTATAGTGCCTTTTTTAGGCAAAGTTCAAAGGACAAAACCACCACCGTAACAGGTACAAGCATGCAAAATCTGAAGGTAATGCTACTCAGTGCTAGAAGTCTAAACCTCAAAATGCACTCTCTCAAGGCACTCCTAAAAATGGAAAACATCGATATCTGTGCAGTAACTGAGAAATGGTTCAAGGCTCCAGAGAGCATCCCTGCAATACCAGGCTACAACTCTTACCACACTTTTCGGCCACCAAACCAGGACCGAAACACTAAAGGTAGAGGAGTGTCCATATTCACCAAGGATATTCACACCTCCAGGCTAGTTGCCCAACACAATGCATCTGAAATTCTCCAGATGCAACTAACACTAGGTAAGACTGCAATCCAAATTGTAGCTTGCTACAGATCCCCCACCATGCCCCAAGATACTGACTACACCTTTCTTAACATACTGGAAAATAAAAATGATACAACCAAACACCCTAATACTGGGTGATTTCAACTACCATGCCATTAACTGGGAAAACAACTCCTGTACCAACACCTTTGCCCAACGATTCTTGGAATTCATAAATTCCAGTGTCCTGGATCCATAGTCCCACCAGGGGCTCCAGTATCCTAGACCTGGTCATTACCAACATGGGAAATTGATGCTCCACACCTATGGTCACCCCTCCGTTGGTCAGTTCTGACCATAAGCTAATCACCCTTGACATCCACATCCCTCCCCCACCCCCCAGTAAGGAAACCTCTGTAAAAAAAAACTTCTCCAAAGCCAACTTCATGCTACTCAAGTCAGAAGTGACAAACTTCATGACACCCATGCAGACAGGAATTGAAAGTTCAACTGCTGAATCCTACACTAAGGCACTGTACGAGCCCATCCACTCGTGCATGAATCGTGCCATCCCAAATAGAACCAAGATGCTCTCCTCCAAAAAAAGGAAGCCAATCTGGTGGTCCCCTGCCATAAACAAACTTTACAACAAAAGGAAGAAACTGTTGCAGAAAAGAGGAAAATCCCAGGATGCAAAAAACTCCCTTATCAGCCTCCGTAAGAAACTGAGATCCCTCATAAAATCCTCCAAAGCTAGTTACGAAAATAAAATTGCCAAAGATTCCAAAGACAACCACAAGGCATTCTATACCTATGTCAAGAATATAAATGGCAATGCTCAGATCTGCTCTGAGCTACAACAGAATTGCATTAAATATACTGATCCCAAGGATATTGCCAATATCCAGGCAGATCGATTCAGTGCCAACTTCACCTCCTAAAGGGCCCATCTCAATGCCGAAAGATTGCCATATTCTGGTAATAATGGCCACACAGGTAAAAACTGCACTCTCCAAAGCTAAGAATACAGCATCCATAGGACCAGACGACATCCCGGGCTGTGTACTACATGAGCTACAAAATGAACTGGCACCTCACCTAAGTGTCATGTTTAATCATAGCCTCACCTCAGGCTTCATGCCCACTGAGTGGCGCACAACTACAGTTATCCCACTCCACAAGGGGGGATCCACCTTGGATGCTGGGAACTACTGCCCCATCAGTCTGATGAGCCTGATCTGTAAGGCCATGGAACTTATAAACAAAGACATTAGCAACCTTCAAACACTGGACTCCACCCAGTTTGGGTTCATGAAGTGCCGATCTTGTCTCCTGAACCTGATTAACGTCTTTGAATCAGTCTCCAGAGCTGTGGATGAAGGTAAGGCAGTCCACACAACCTATCTGGACCCTGCCAAGGCCTTTGACACCATCTCCCACTCTAGAATCATAGATAAACTTACTAAGCTGGGCATTAATCCCTACATCAATTGATGGGTTGTCAACTGGCTTACTGACAGAACCCACAGTGTAAAAGTAGCCGAGGTTGCATCCAGCTCCAGACAAGTGGAGTACCTCAGGGTTCAGTCCTGGGACAGCTCTTGTTTGGCATCTACATCTCTGAAGTACAAGCCAACACTAAGGGACTCTGGCTAACAAAGTTCACAGATGACTGTACACAGGGAGCCATTATTGAATCCCCAAATGATGTGGATATTCTACAAAAGGGCCTTACAGAAACAGATGCTTGGTGCCAAAGCCATGGGTTCAAGCTCAATGCCAAGAAATGTATAGTTATCCTCTTTGGGAAAAAAACATGTACCCATGAATTACCACATAGGTTGCAGTATACTAAACACTGAAAGTGTGATAACAGACTTAGGGACACAGGTGGACAGTGGTCTCACCTTCGATAACCACATCGCCACAACAGTCAGGATATCCTTCTGTGGGGCACACCTCATCACTAAGGGCTTTTCATCTAGAAAAAAAGGAGGTCATTGTCCCACTGTACTCATCCCTTATTAGACCCATTATAGAATACAATGCCCCATTTGGTATATACCTCTCAAGACATCTGCAACAACTGGAAAGGCCACAGAAATACCGCACTAAAAGAATCACATGCCTAAAGCAGATGCCCTATACTGACCGTCTAAAAAAAAACACCTCCAGCTATACGCTGTCACATATCGTCTAGTCAGAGGCGATCTCTGCTTAACATACAAGGTCATGTCAAACCCAGAGCTGTAGGACATGCTACACTTAAAGAAATCTCAATCCCTCAGAGCCACACACTCCAGGGATCTAAACTTTGTCATCACAATGAGCAAAACATGCTGGAGGGATAGGTTCCTCAACCACAGACTCCCCATACTCTGGAATAGACTGCCCATACATGTCAAGCAGAGCACCTCTTTGGCCCTCTTCAAAAGGAAACTTGACGAATGGATGGGAGATAGGAAATTTACCTCAGGGATCATGTCAGTCACCCTGCTAGACAGGGGTCCAAGGAAATAAATATTGTGGGAAGAAATAGCCAGGGAATTGTTATGGCTAAAGCCAACAGCCTAGTACCAACCTATGAACCTATAAGATCAGGAAAGCAAAAGTTAAAAAATATAAGCTAAGGTTGTGGAATACCTGCAAAGTGAAGGATTAAGTGTAGAAAGTCACAGCATGATGGAACAATGAGTCCCCAAAGTAAGGAGAAACACATAGAGCTGGAGACACTTGAAGAAAAAATATGGACATGGGAAAGAAACAGAGATTTAATATTGTGCAATATTTATGCAAAGGAGAAAGCAAAACTAATCAGTACTAAAAAAGCAGCCCCAAATATATTTGAAGAGAAATACAGGCAAAGCCATCCAAATATGGAATATTTCACAATACAAAAAATAAGAAAACAAAGGCGGAAATTGGGAAAGGAGATTAGTAATGGAGAAGTTAAAGAAATAGAAACTGAAGGTATGAATTACCCGTGAAGTTAAAGATTTAGTGTTGAAAATCCAACTCTGGTAACGTCACAGCATGATGGAACAATGAATCCCCAAATTAAGGAGAAACAGGTGGGAACAGGAAGCATCTGATCATTTGCCACATAAAGACACTGTGGAACCCTCAGTAGGAAGCCAACACAAAAAATTCAGTTGGAGTTGCACAGCAAGGGGAGGAGCAAGAAGCAGTGGCAACTCTGATGTAGTCAATGGTGTGGAATGATAGGCCAGTGATTTCCCATATAAAGAGCAACAGATGACACAGGATGCAGCTGAGGAGAAAATCACAAGAAGATATTCTGGAACTTTCTGTAAAATACCCACAGGAAACAGAAAACAAAGAATGTGGCCTGCGTTTTGAAGAAAATGATCCAAGATGGAGGAATTTAATTTAATAGAGATGGATAGGCATATTAAGATCAATAAAAAAAAAAAGATTACAGAAAGTTAATAAGACCCAAAATATTAGAAGCCTGATAATACAAATGAACACAGTAATCAAGACTATTAACAGAAATTCATGTGATAAAACAGAATTAAATAGGATATATTACTGTACAGCTAAATTAATAACATATAAAGTTGTACCACAAAAACATGGGGTAGTAAGGGAAACGAAGGGAAGAAATCAAATGCCATCATGGAAGTACAGAATAAAGAAAACTATTAAGTGATTAAGATAGATGTCACTGTTAGTATCAGAACAGACTAGGATCTATTGTACACTACTGTAAATAATAAACTAAAATATCAGCATAGGCAAAAAAATTGGGAAGATATGCAGATATATTAGTATAAAATAAATAATTCATTGATGACCCAAGAAAAGGTTTTATAGAGAATTGGGAAACAAAGGAAAAGAAGAGAACCATCACCAAAAACAAAGAAGAAACAGGCACATTTTGGAGGAATGTCTATGCTGGATGGATAGAAGTAAAAGAATCCGTAAGAAGTTCAAATGTACAGGATATGAAATGGGATGAAGTAACAGCCAGAGAAATTGAAACAAAATTAAGAAAAATTCCGAAATGGAATACCCCAGGCTCAAATGCAGTACCTAATTTCTGAATGAAAGTATTAACATCTTTACATGAAGAGTTAGCCTTGAGTAAGAACCACTTATATGCGCATCTCAGACACCAACCTGTTTAACAGGAAAAATGATATTGCTCCTTAAGAGTGAATCCGCAAACTATCTTGAAAACTATAGGCCAATAACTTTCCTTCTGATGTGGAGTTTATAGTCAATTAGAAGAAAACTCAATTGTGACAATAGAACAAGAGTAACTAAAGAAAGTCATATCAAGTAAACAATCATTTGTTGTTAAATAAAGTCATAATGGAGAATTTGTAAAAAGGGGAAGAATCTAAGTATGACATGGACAGATTACTGAAAAGCGTGTGACTGCATGCCACATTCATGAATAAAGGAATACTTACAGATGTACAAGATGCACCCTACATTGATCAACTGCATTACAGTAACCGTGAAACAGTAGCAAGCCACTTTGCCATTAAGCCATGATAAAGGACAAATTATTATCCCAGGGATAAAAATTAAAAGGGGGATATTCCAGGGTGACTATCACCAATGCTCATTTCTCTTGCCCCTAACCCATTAAGCTGTTTATTTAACAGATTAGGTCATGGTTACAATTTGGCTCCCAGAAAACAACAAAGTGTAAAGATTTACCTTCATAGGTTGGTACTAGGCTATCAGCCCTAGGGCCTATACAAGCCAAGCCATAATTATTCCCTGGCTATTTCTTTCCACACTATTTACTTCCCTGGATCCCCGGGGTGAATTTCCTTTCTCACATCCAATCATATCATCCATCATAATCAACCTTCTTTTTGTGGATTATTTAACACTGTATAGTTTATCAGATGAGGAGCTAAAAGCACAACTGCAAGTGGTCAAAAGTTTCTCAGATAATATAAGAATGTCACATTTGGTCTTGACAAATGTGCAAAAACATTTAAAGAAGGAAAGCTGCAGCACAAAGAGAATATCGGTTTGGGACAGGAATGGGATATAAAGGAAACTGAGCAGGAGGGTATGGATAAATATTCGGGCATTGATGTAGATCAACAATAAAACATGAACAAATGCAAACAAAACTCACTAAGGACTGTTTTAGAATACTAAACATAATACTAAAAACAGCCCTGACATGTAGGAACAAAGTCCAAGCTATAAACCAATTTGTTCTTCCTGTTCTAACTTACAATTTTGGGGTGCTTTAGTGGCCCCAACAGGTATTAGATCAACTGGACAGGAAAATAAGAAAAATGATTCATGCTTATCAAATGGTATGTAAAAATCATACCAAGATTATATATTCCTCTTTCTGAAGGAGATATGGGCCTCATCAAATTTGATTACATCTATAGATCTGCATTCGTAGGACTGCATACCTATTTGCTGACCTCACCAGATCCAAACAAAGTTTTAAAACATGAAGAGAACAAGTCTAAGATGACTTCCCTGCTTAGTTTAGTAGAAGCATATCCATGTCATGCAGGAATGGAAATCAAACCAGAAGTAAACAAAAATCAGGCAGCAATTGAATGTACCAACAAAAAAAAAAAACAAATATAAGGAGAAGGATCAGATGAGAGGGCAATAAATGTGGAAAAGGCATACATATCATTGTAAGTACAGAAAAATCCTGGAACAACCTCATGTTGATCGGGATATGATGTAGAGAGGTGAATTAAAACCAAAAGATGAAAGGTTAATATTGGTGGCCCAGGATAGGGGACTGTGTATACATTGGCTTACAAATTCTGTTGAACATGTGGGTGAAACAGACAAATGCAAGTTTTGTAAAATAGAACTGGAAACAGTCACACATCTTGTTGTTGGGTGTGATACACTAATGGCAGAGGGCCTGTATACTGAAATGAATAATACTGTGTCAAGACTGTTGCACTGGAGATTGTGCAAACATTATAATATTGAAGTAGGTGAGAAGCATTGGAAACATGAGCTGCAAAGCATTATAGAGAATGATGAAGTTTATATCACTTGGGATCACCCATTAACAATAGTTCAAAAGGCAGATGCAAGAATAGTAGTCCATGGAAAGAAGACAAAAGTAACATTGATCATTGAAATTGCTACACCCAGTGATTACAGTGTCTTACTTACAGGAAGAGACAAAGTCATAAAATGCCAGGATTTCCAGAGCAAAGGGCAATGTGGAAGGAGGATACCAAGACAGTTCCAACAGTATAAGGAGTAATGGGTTTCATAAAACCAATTTACAGTCATGTTTAGATATGCTATGATACATGTAACTCCATAAGAACTGCAGGAAGAGTCAGTTCTGAGCAAATTGCAGGTGGTGCGTAGAACACATTTGGCAAACATCAAAGGCTGAAGCAATACTAATTTCACAAACTTTAATCATACTTTGACATAGGAATGGGTTCCATTCTCATCATGGTATTAGAAATTCAAAAGACATGGAGAAATAAAACCATGAAATTATATAACTTCGCCATCAGATGATGCTCCTTTTGAGTGTTTATTTTTAATGCATAATTTATCATCTCATCTATCCAAAGAGATCATTGTTTTATCTGTTCTGACCTTACTTGTATATGAAGTATTCTTGAAGAGTTTTAAGTTTTGTTACCTTCACTTTCCACTGTTATTCTTAAGGTAAAGCAATGGCTTCCTGCCTTATTAATATTTTAAGTTCATTGGTAGTTCTCAGTTCAAATGATATTATAGAATAAGCTATTGCTGATGCTAACTGACTCTTTATAAAAGTGTAGCTACCATTTTCCTATCAGGTGTCTGCCCATTCAAAATGTCTGCCTCCTGCTTTATTAACACTATAGTCCTTTGAATATCTTACTTGCAGATCTTTATCACTGGCAAATTTCTATAATTACTGTATGGTCCAGTTCTGGCACTTAAGTCCCTGCACAGTTATACTTCTTTACTACTTTTTTTAATATGTTATCAATATTAACTGACAATTCAGAAATGACATAGAAAAAATGGGAAGTGTAGGAACAATACATGTAATATAATGTTTTGGAGGAGGAATGTGGTTTAAGGGAAGGCAGAAATTGAGTGAGTTATGTAATATTTGATTGGCGATGACTGTATAGAACATTATACATGATGTATAATGTCTTCTACTGAAAATATGTCAAAATGGTTTGTTTTCATTTATATAAATTTATGATTGTCTATGTCATAGTTCAATAAAGATGTTTTTTGTTCAAAGTTATACATGTACGATTACAAAGCAAAAAATTAATTGATAATCCCTGTCAAAATTTCCCTTCCAAAGTTACACTGTATCACAGATTAGAAAGTAGTTGTGCTACAGGAACTTATTTGTGGACCAAAAGTATGGCTTTGATTTTGTGGACCATGGGCAGTAACTGAACCAGCTATGAAAACTTCCATTTGGCAAGAATCTCCTTACCTTGTTTAAAAAAGGGCTTGCTAAACTATCCAAAGACCATGTGTTTGAAAGCTGTGCTGTCAAACAAAATTCACCAGTTTCAGAAGGCAAATTCCCATTTCACTTCCTATGTGGTGCAATGACTGCCTTCACAGAGAAGACGGTTCATTTCTTTCTTCTAAGTTGGTCACTTGTTTAATTTGCTGCGCAGTGCTTATCGTCAAATTACCATAATACATTCCTTTGAACTATCTTAAAGGAAGAATCATCCAAGTCTTTATAAATGAGCTTCCTTGGGTCTAAACCCTCTACTCAGCCACACTGGCCATGAGATACCTATTTTCTTACTGTTTTTAGATCATCTCTCCACCGATCTTACTGTCCAAATGATACTAAATATTTTGATGACCTAGATATAAACTACCTCTGGTCATGATAGTCTCACAATTTGAAATATCTTAGTAAACAAATCTCATGGAGTATATAAATTATTTTATATGGCATTAGCTATAAAATTATGCATATATACTCTGGTGACCAAACTGGCAGGGTTTGAATCCCACAGCTGCCGACTAAACTTCATACCAGTTATGTGTGGGAGAGGACTATGATTGTTGGACTCACTCCACTGCCCACAAGTTGGTGTAAGGCCAACAATCAAAAGAGAGGCTACTGTCCACATGGGTCCCAAGGTCTCTTATCACACATTCGGTGTTAACTAGATTGCTGACTATGTGGTAGTTCATGGGTACAGAGTTTTTACCAAAGGGGATGACACTGCACATTTTGGCATTGATCTTGAGGCCATGGCTCTGACACCAGGCATCTGTCTCAGCGAGGCCCTTCTGTAGGATGTCCACATCATTTGGGGACTTGACTATGGCTCCTAGTTTGCAGTCATCCACGAACTTCATTAGACAAAGGCCTTCTGTGTTAGCCTGTACTTCAGAGAAGTAGATACCAAACAGGAGAGGTCCCAGGACAGAACCCTGTGGTACTCCACTTGTTACTGCTTTGAGGTCAGATTTGGAGTCTGCAACTTTTACAATGTGGGTTCTGACAGTGAGCCAGTTGGCAACCCATCTTGTGATGTAGGGATTTATACCTAGTTTAGTGAGTTTAGTTATAATTCCAGAATTGGGGATAGTGTTGAAAGCCTTGGCGAGGTCAAGATAGGCTGTGTGAACAACCTTACCCTCATCTACGGCTTTGGTGACTGCCTCAAAGAAGTCGATCAGGTTCAGGAGGCATGATCTGTTTTCACAAACCCGAACTGGGTGGGATCCAGAGTTTGGAGGTTACCAATGTCTTTGTTTATGAGTTCCATGATGATAAATTCCATGGCCTTGCAGACCAGGCTTGTCAGGCTAATAGGTCAATAATTTCCTGGATCAGTGGTGGCTCCCCCTTTGTGGAGTGGGATAACTGTTGCTGTGCACCATTCGGTGGGCACAAAGCCTGATGCGAAGCTATTATTGAACATGGTGCTTAAGTGGGGAGCCAGTTCATGTAAAACGCAGCCTGGGATGTTGTCTGGTCCCATGGATGCTGTGTTTTTGGATTTAGAGAGTGCAGCTTTTACCTGCGTAGTTGTGATTACAGGGACTCTGCATTCTTCCTGTATAGATATGGACCCTTTAGGGGATGGGAGGGTAAAGTTAGCACTGAACCTATCTGCCAGGATGTTGGCAATATCAGTTGGTTCTGTAATTTTCATGCCATTGTGCTGTAACTCAGTGCCGATCTGGGTGTTGCCATCGAGATTCTTGACATAGCTATAGAATGATTTCTGGTTGTCCTTAGAATTAGTGGCGATTTTGTTTTCATAGCTAGCTTCAGAGGATCTTATAAGGGATCTCAGCTTCTTACTGAGACTGACCAGGGAGCTCCTCCACTCAAGGGATTTTACTCTCTTTTGCAACAGTTTCTTCCTTCTGTTGTACAGTTTGTTTATGGCAGGGGACCAACAGATTGGCTTCCTTTTTTTGGAGGATAGCGTCTTGGTTCTGTTCTTGATCCATGCACTCGTGTAAATGCTTATAGAGTGCATTTGTGTAGGATTCAGCAGTTGTAACTGTATTGTCCATCTGCATGGGTGTCATGAAGTTCACCACTTCTGTCTTAAGAAGCATGAAGTTGGCTTTGGAGAAATTTTTTACCATGGTTTCCTTAATGGGGGGGTGGGGGCGGGATGTGGATATCAAGGGTGATTAGCTTATGGTCGTATCAGACCAACGAAGAGTTGACATCAGGTGTGGAACACCAGTCACTCATGTTGGTAATGACTAGATCTAGGATATTGTTGCCCCTGGTGGGAGTGTGGATAAGTTGATCCAGGGCATTGGAGTTTATGAATTCTAGAAAGCGTTGAGCTAAGGAGTTGGTACAAGAGTAGTTTTCCCAGTTAATGGTGGGGTAGTTGAAGTCGCCCATTATTAGGGTGTTTGGTTGAACCCTAATATTTTCCAGTTCATCAAGAAAAGAGGAGTAGGAATCCTGGGGCATGGTGGGGGATCTGTAACAATCTACAATTTGGATTGCAGTTTTGCCCAGAGTTAGTTGCACTTGGATAACCTCAGATGCATTATGTTGAGCAACTAGCCTGGAGGTGTGGATATCCTATATGAATATGGACACACCTCTGCCTTTGGTGTTTCGGTCCAGGTTACATGGCCGAAAAGTGTGGTATGAGTTATAGCCTGGTAGTGCAGGGGTGCTCTCTGGAGCCTTGAACCAGGTCTCAGTCACTGCACAGATATCGATGTTCTCCATTTTAAGGAGTGCCTTGAGTGAGTGCATTTTGAGATTTAGACTTCTAGCATTGAGTAGCATTACTCTAAGTTTTTGCTTGCCTGTTCCTGTTACTGTGGTGAATGTTATTTGAACCTTGCCTAAAAAAAGGCAGTATAGGGGCAGCAAGAGCCTTAGCCAGTACCCAGAATCCCAGGGGCGACAGGTGCAGAACATCTGTTTCAAAGCATCGTGGTCTGTCGACCATGTCATCCCAAGCAGACAGATACTGGATCCCCTTAGAATGACACCAGAAGCTTAGCCAATTGTTGAAGTCAATCATTTTGTCCTTGTACTGCGGTATCATTGTGGGTGATGGCAGAATGCTACTTAGGGCTAGGTTCATACCTGCCTGGGCTACAAGATCGGAGAGCTCTTCCATGTCTCTTTTCATGTAGTCCAGGGAGGTATGTCTCAGGTCATTCACACCAACATGGACAATGACAGAGTCATATTTGTACTTGTGGAGTGACCTGAGTGCGTGGGTTATGTGGTGGATCCTAGCACCCGACAGGCAGCTGACAGTAACTTTCTCCTTATTTAGCCTGGTGAGTGGGACATCAGTGTGCCTGTCTATAGAGTCACCTATGACTAGTGTGTTGGATACGTTGTTTTGCCTTATTGGCTGTGGTTGAGTGGCACACTGAGTTTGTGGGATATGTGTCATAACATGGGTTGTGTTGTGGATGGAGGTTGCTTGCGTTTCTGCTTTGGTGGTCTCTGTTGCTTAGATTATTATTGAGAGCCTCTGCAAATGTTTTTGTGTTACTATGGGTGGATTTTGGTGGTGTAGATTTAGTGAGACTATGTGATGAGTGTGGTGTGGTGCAAATGTTTACCTTCTCCTCATGACTGTCAAGTTCAGTCTTGGTTAGAGAGAGCTTTACCTCCAGTTTGGCTAGATAAGTGCATCTCTCACAGGTTGTAGTGCTGGGTGGTAGGAGGAGAGAGTTGTCTGTGTACATGAGGCAATTTCTACATTGCCTCAAGATGCCCAGATTCATCAGATAGACAGAAGAGAACACTGGGAGCTGACCCTTGGACATGCCTGAATAAAAAACTATTTTCCTCTAGATAAGTGAGGAAAGTGAGTACAAGTGCTGTTTTCTCTAAGCAAGTGAGAAAAGTAAGTACAACACTGCTTTAATATTAGTCCTGGTTTGCTTTAATATTAGTCCTGTCTATAGCAGTCTGCCTTGCACCACCCTGAAATGTGGCGCATGTTCTGGTCATGAGCAGCTGTAGATGGCAATATCACCTGGATGCAGCCTACTAGCCTCTGTAAAGTTGTCAGGACAATGTTCATTCCAAAGGGCATTTTTTACTTAACTCATATAATCCAGATATTGACACAAATGCTGACATATCGCTGGCTGCCGGTACTAAAGGTGCCAATGCTAATAACCCTTGGCTAAGTCAGTCGTGGTAAGGTATTTAGCCCCACTCAGCTGCTCTGAGGGTTTTTCTGTCCTGAAAATGGAGTAAGCATCTAGCTGTCTGAGATTGCTCAGTTTCCAATAGACCACACAGAATCTGGTGCTGCAATCTTTCTTTGGTACCAGCACTACTAGTGAGGCCCAGGGACTGTTCAACTTCTGGATTACCCCCATTCCAACAAATCCTGTGGTCTCTCACATAATTTTCATAATTCTTTTAGGTATTTTGTAAAGGGCTGTTTGACTGGCTGTAGGGGTTACTATGTCTGCATGGTGCTCCACTAAGTTGGCACACCCTAGTTTACCACTAAGCATATCCCTAAATTGTTTGTAGTACTACTCAGAATTCCAGAACCTGGGTTGGAGATAGCTGCTGGCACAGGGCTACCTCATCCATTTAGGTGTCAGACTAAGCCTCGCTTAGGAGGCTACTACCATAACCATCACTAAGGTGTCAGACTAAGCCTCACTAAGGAGGTTACTAACATAACTATCACTAAGGTATCAGTCTAAGCCTCACTAAGGAGGCTACTACCATAACCATCACTAAGGTGTCAGACTAAGCCTCACTAAGGAGGCTACTACCATAAGCATCATTGATTCCTCCTGCAACTCACTGAAGGTACTGAGTACCAATGCATTTCTACCATTATAGGGGCTTTACCATTTCAACATGATAGAGTTTGATTCTTCCTTCAACCTAAAAACTGTAATGTATTTAGCATTGCTAACCTTTTCCACAGTGGCAAAAGGAACCTCCCAGGCTGCCTACAGCTTGTTTTATCTGACAAATGATAACCATCAACTGCTGCACAATGGAATACTCTATCTCTAGCTGTTGTGTCATGATAGACTTTGTTCCAATGTTCTGCTGGTGTCAGATGCTCCTAGACCATTTCCATGAGCCCAAGTCTACCTGAAAGTTTAGGACATGCTTCACAACAGACTCTGAGTCATACCCTCCAACTTATCCCAAATCCAGCACCCACTCAGCCTGTGATTATACACCAGCTCAAATGACAAAAACCCTATTGGCAAATGAGGTTCCTCCCTGTATGCAAAGAGAAGACGGGGTGGATGCATGTCCTGCTCCCTCTTGAACTGTTCTACAAATACTATCTGCATGGTCTTCAATGTAGACTCAAACCTTGTTAACCACAACATTAGTCTATGAACGGGAGGAGGAGACTCTTTAATTGCTTTACCCCACAATACTTCAAGAAATGTCCAGCAGGACTATCATGGTGTTGGCACTTAAATATATCAGTATTTCTCTGGGAAAATCTATCCTGCTGAAAATGTCTAGTACAGCATTTGCCACATTCTCTGTTTCAACAGAGGAGAGAGCAACAACCAAATGAGTATCTGGTGACATAATCTACCATCACCAGAATATATTCCTTATTTATGAATCTTGGGGTATTAAGATGCTTCACCATTTCCACAGCTACCATATGAAATGGTTCCCCACTAACAGGCAAAGTCACCAAACCAGCTTTGGCTTTATCTTCTGCCTTTTTGGCACTGCTCACAGGTCTTGCAGTACCCAGTCACATCTGTTGTAATACCTGTCCAATAAAAAAGCTGCTTAAGCTGTCATTTAGCATGCTTTCTACCAATATGACTTGCAAACTGTAGTGGAATGCCTAGGCATGTATTTCTGCTTTGGCCACTGCAGACTTTACAATGGTTGTGTCTGAGTTTTTTCTTTTGACAGTGATCTCCTTTCCCTCCATCAGGGTATGATATTGAGCCCTATGGTACTTTGGTGAGCTGTTGTCTGCAGACAACCCACTACTGCCATGCTGCTGCCCTTAACTGCTGCTTCCCGTAACCTTTGTCTCCTATTCTGTCTCAGTACACAGGAAGGACATATATGCCCATTTGGTTATACTTACAGCAACAAACCTAAAGACCTGGGCATGTACCAGAATCTAGGACTTGCCCTTTATCTGTGGAACCTGCTGTGATGCCTGCCTGGTGCATTCTGTTACACAAACATACAGTGCTGGGTACTCCCATTCCTGTACAGTTTCAACCCCTTCCTCCACTCCTCAACAGTGTCACATTTCTAGTCTGCCAACCACATCCTCATGTCCTCTGTCTGTTCCCTCACCCAAAGATCTGCAGGAATTTCAAATACATCCATTCACCCCCTTATGAAAATAAGTGTTGATTTCTGCGATATGTTCATTCACACTGTCATCTGCCTTTCTTTTATGCTCTCCGAATTTCTTTCTACATATTTCAGGGTTAGATTTAAAACATACCAGTAAACTTTCATTAACTTTAGCACAACTTAAACAGTCAACATTACTGTTTACAAACTGCATGCATTGATTTATCCACGGGCAGAGCTGTTAACCTCATGCCCTTGGTGGGGATCACACACCTCTTCAATTGCCTATTATTTGGTGATCATACACCCTTTCAATTGCCTATTTTTAACTTTCACAATCAACCACCTTTTTAAACTGTGGAAAATGTTTCATTCTGATCTGGGTGTCTAAGATTTGTCCTTTAACCCTCTCCATGATTCATGTGCCCCTGGTGAAAGATGATCATCTTATGAGTTCATAGGTTGTTATTGGGCTAATGACCACTAGGGCCCTTACAAGGCTAGACATTTACCCCAAACCATTTGGGTCCCAAGTGTCATATGGGGTGGCACGTTAATAGCCAGGTAGCTAATGATTGCTATGGGTGTGTTAGTTATGATAACACTTCTTATCGACAGCCTCTGTCCATAAAGGGCATGGGGGCCAGACTGGGGGGAAATTTACAATTTCCTTTCCAATTGTAAAGGTTTTGTCTGAATAAGGTCAGGGATGGGGAGCCTGTTTCATAGTGTGTGGATCCTTTGGGACACATATCTGTCTCTCCAGCACGTTCTGTTTATGTCACAATTGCAGTTCAGATCCCTGGATCTTGTGTTTCTGGTGCTGTTTGTTTTGTCCATTTGCAACAGATCCATCAGGGCTGGGTCTGAGGAAACCCTGTAAGCCAGACAAAGATCCCCTCTCAGCAGCTTGTAGGAGACTGAATACAGAGACAGAACCTTTAGGTTATCAGTGTAAGACAGGTTACTCATGCCTTGAATTCTACTGCTGAGAAACCTTTGTGGGCATTCTAACTGTTGTGAGTGTCTGATTAGATACATGCCAAAGGGGGTATTGTATTAAATGATGGGTATGATAAGGGCTGAGTAGAGTGGTATTATAACTTTTTTGGTCCTGGATGCCATACCCTTACCTATAGGTTGGGTGACATAGAATGATTTTCTTATCTTAGCTGCATGTTGGTCAAAAGCCAGATTCCTGTTTACATATGTTCCCAGATCCCTTACTACTGGGTTGACTCTTAGGGGCATTTTATCAATGGAGTATTTAACTTGCATTGACAGTTTCCCAAAGAGCATTATAATGGATTTTTGGCACTGAGTTTTCGGCCATGACTTTAACACCAGTCATTTGACTGTGTTAAGCTTCTCTTGCAAAATATTTGTGTCTTGAGAGGAATCTATAATAGCTCCCAGTTTACAGTCATCTGATAACTTGGTGAGCCAGAGGCCCTTAACTTTAGCCTTGACTTCCGTGAAGTAGATGCCAAACAGGAACAGGCCCAACACAGAGCCCTGAGGTACTCCACTGGTGGAGTTGGTCTCACTGATCCTGACTGTTTGGGTCCTGTCTGTGAGCCTGCCAGCAGTCCAGCGAGTTATGTAAGGGATTACTCCTAGCTTAGGGAGCTTGTCAAGAATGCCTGAGTGGGGTATTGTATCAAATACCTTAGACAGGTCAAGATATGCAATATGAACATTTTTACCCTTGTCCCTTGCCTTGGTGACCCACTCAAGGAAGTCTACAAGGTTAAGTAGACATGGTTTTTCCCTTAAAGCCAAATAGGGATAGGTCCAGTGTCTGTAGGTTGCAAATGTCCTTGTTTATAATTTTCATGATAGTATGTTCCATGGCCTTGCATATTAGGCTTGTTAGACTGATGGGTTTGTAGTTTGCTGTGTCATTTGATGGTCTGCCCTTGTGGAGGGGAATGACTGTTGCAGTCCCCCATTCATTCACTTGGAATATAGCCTGTCTGAATCTGTCATTGATGAGTGTCTTATGTGGTCCTGAAAGATCATGTTTTAGACTGTTCAGGAGGCAACCAGGGATGTTGTAAGGACTATGCAGTCAGTTTTCTTGGCTTTCACGAGTACTGCCAGCACCTGTTCCGTGCTGGTAACTGGAAGAAGTATGTTGGAGGGGATTTCTCCTGGTGGAGCTGGGGGGGAGTGGGGGGTGAAGTATGAGATGAATTTATCAGCCAGTAGATTTGCTATGTCACCCTGATCAGTGTACGTGGTACCATTCACCACCAGTTCAGCACACTGCTGTGTTACCTCTAGGGTTCCAGACGTAGCTGAAGAAGGCCTTTTGATTGTCTTTAGCCTGCGAGGCTATCCTGACGTTGAAGCTGGCCTTGCTGGACTTAAACCTCTTTGTTTATTGTTTAGCTGTATAAGAGAGCACTTATCTTTAAGGGAGTTGTTTTTCCTGATTTTAGCCATGAGTTTTCTGCTTTTATTATATACCCTGCTTAGGTGAGGATTCTACCATTTGAGTTTGTTTAGGGTTTATTTGTGGTAGCTGCACCAGCCTTTATGCAGCCATTCACATATTTGAATAGTGACCCTGTGAATAATTCCGCATAGCTAGCTGTGGTCTCAAGTTTGGGAGGCGCCTTGAATTTTAAGAAACTGTCACTTAATAGGATGTGTTTTGCCTTTTGAGTAGTTCCTAACTATGACTGGTTTAGCTGGATTTTTGGATTAAGATTTTTTTTACTTCAAATGAGACAGTTTTGTGATCCAACCTTCCTAATGAAGGCATGATATGGGGTTGTGCAATGCTTTCCCATATTGTTGAGTACCAGATCCAGTATGTTCGATCCTCTGGTTGGAGTATACACTATCTGTTCCAGGGTGTTTGTGTTAATAAAGTCCAGGAGGCAATGTGCCTGTAAGTTTGAGGCAGTGCATGTTTCCCAGTCTTTAGAGGGGTAGTTAAAGTCACCCATAAACAGAGTGTTTGGTTGGATGGTGAGCGCCTCTAGTAGGTTATGTAAGAGACGTGAGATACTAGAGATACTAAGGGGTTTAGATGGTGACCTGTAGCCGTGATATGCTGAGTGACCTTACGTAAGGTGACTTGCACATGGATTAGCTCCATTAGCATCCTGTTTAACTGACCCAGAGGTTTGTTGCTAACATAGATTGAGACACCTCCAGCTTTGGCCCCAGTCTGTGCTGCTGTTGGTCTAAATGTGTGGAGGGCACTGTAGCCTTACACTTATGGAGTACTTTATGTGGCTTTTTTTAAACACCTTTATTGAATTATCACTTTTGACATAGGAAAGTAAATAATGTGGGAAGAAATAGCCAGGGAATTGTTATGGCTAGGCTTGTATAGGCCCTAGGGCTGATAGCCTAGTACCAACCTATGAACCTATAAATTTACAAGTGTATTAACAAGTTCACATTAACAAACACTATACTTTAAATATATTGTTATATATCATATAACCTAAGCAACATTACATAAATTATTCAATTCCTGCTCTAACAAGAAACATCTTTATTAAACCATCACTTATGACATAGGTAATCATACATTTATATAAATGAAAACAAACTACACCAACGCAATCCTAGTTGCAAGCTTTTTATATCACAAACAATACTGACCCACTTCCAGTACTTTCTATAGCTTTAAACCAAGTCTCAGTCATGGCACTTATGTCTACATTCTCCAGAGTGAGGAGGGCTTGAAGAGTGCAGAGATTTTGTTTAGGCTTTGAGCATTGAGTACTAACACCTTAAGGTTGTTTATAGACTTTTTCACTATATTGGTGGTTTTGTCTTTTTGGCATTGCTTAAAAAAAGTTCTAAGGGATGGCTAAAGTTTTAGGTGAAAGCCTAGGTGGGCAGGTGCAACCCATCCTTGGCAAAGCAATCTGGTCTTTGGACCATGTTCTCCCATGCTGACAGATAATGGAGCCCACTGGACTGACATCAGAAACTAAGCCAATTATTAAAATCAGTAATTTTATTTTCATACTGTAGCACCATCTTTGGTGAAGGCAGAATGCTGCTCAGTGCACTGCTAATACCTATCTGTGAAATATATTCTGAGAGCGCCATTATGTTTCTTTCCCTATATTCCTGTGAGGTATGTCTCCGGTCATTTACACCCACATGGACCATGACAAAAATATATGCATACCTGGGGTGCGGTAACTTAAGTGCATGTGTAATATTGTGGATCCTGGCTCCAAATAGGCAACTAACCGTTATCTTCTCCTTGTCCAACCTGGTGAGGGCGGCATCTGTGTGTCACACAATGGAGTCCCCAATGACAAGAATATTAAGTAAAGTGTATGCTTGCCTTATTGGCTTTGCACTTGGGGGACCCTTAGGTATAGGTTTATATGAGAGTTTTGATGTGTGCCTTAATCATTGTTGAGGAGCAGTGCTACCATTATGTGGCTTTTGGATGTCTTTTTAAGTTCCTCAGCATAAGAGTTTGTGTGTGTGTGTGTGTGTGTGTGTGTGTGTGTGTGTGTGTGTGTGTGTGTGTGTGTGTGTGTGTGTGTGTGTGTGTGTGTGTGTGTGTGTGTGTGCGTGTGTGTGAGAGATGTAGTGGGGTATTGTTGACAACCTCACTTGTATGTGAGATTTTTGCCTTCAAGGAAGTTGTGTATCACATTTCTTGCATACCAAGTTATTTTCTTTAATGATTTACTGGTTGTCTGAGAACATGAGACAATTGCTACATTGCCTTAAGATGCCCAAATTTACCAAGCTAGCCATAGAGACATTTCAAAATTATTTCTGCTCTTACTGGTGCTACCTATCTTACTTTAGTCGCTGTGTGATGCATTTTCTCAGCAACTTTGTGGTCCCATGCCAATGTTTGCAATTCCACTTGGGTTTTGATGTAGTCTAAGGACAGAAAAGATTATCCTTTGCTCCTGCACACCCACAGCACCCCTATGCTGTCTCCAGTGTTAACAGGCTATTTTCCAGCTGCACACAAAGCTACTAATGTCTTTCTTGGGCATACTGGCATTCAGGGCTCTTTTTACTTTCCATTCCTTTGCCAGCTGCGATTCGAACATCTTATAATTGTCAGAGTAGCTTATTTCTAACTGCTTTGATAAATAGGAAACAAAATAATTGTTGTGCCAAAGTAAGCTTCTCTATATTTATCTTGTGATTGAAAAGGAAAAGACACATTTGTGAACTAAGCTGCTTATTGGTTAAACATGTTCAGTTCCAATATCCTCACCACAACAATCAAGTGCCATGACTGATCTGGCACTGATGGGATTTGAATCCCACCACTGTCAACCAAATATCATGCTGGATGTTTCAGTGACAGGGGTTATGGTCTTTGGATTCTCTCTGTTGCCCACAGATAGGACTGATGGCATCAGCTGCACAGTCTCTTAAATCACACTACTGTCACCCAACAGGTTAAAGTAGAAAATGTGCACACAAATCTGGTTAACTGACCAAATACTACCTGGCCTCAAGAGCATACAGGGACTTTGCAATGCTGTACTGGCTGCTGCTTCCAGCACCCAAACCCAGACTAGAACTGCACACTGACCCACTTACTGAGTAGTTAGTTTAACATCCCAAGTTTCTTTCTTATCACTGTTTGAGAGCATCAGTGATTTCAGTTCCTCTTACCCATAGTAATTGCCTTTCAAATTTGTTTACACACACACACACACACACACACACACACACACACACACACACACACACACACACACACACACACACACACACAACATTCCCACAAACCCCTTGCTGAATTCTCTAATTTATCATATTCTTGGCAAGGTTGTAATGCAATGGAAGCAAAAATATAACCTGTCGGATACAGTCACATGTAAAAGAACAAAAAAAATCAAATAATATAACTTACTGTGACTTGCACGGCAACTAGAAATAAGAAAAGCTTTAAAAAAATAGGTTTATTCAATGACACTGCACAGGTAAGCGCTTTCGCATTGAATTAACTAATGCTTGATCAGACAAATAAAAAACTTCAGAGAGTCTCTTAAATACAAAAAATCACTTCCCAGCTCATTAATACATATTCAAACTGACAAAAACAGAGATACAATAAATCACCAAGGATATTAACCACCTCATCAGCAAGCGCTGATATAGAGTATGTCTCTTAACAATGACATCACAAAATAACTTCAAATCTGTAGTTCTATAAAGCATATATTGTGCTCTTATTCATAGAGTTCATAAAATTCATGCAAACAGTGCAGAACAAAGACTATTTTAAAACTATTACATTTCCCTCCATAAACTATATAATAATAAAAAATGCATTCTTATACAAGTACTTTAGCTATGTCAAGAATCTAAGTGGCAATTCTCAGATCTGCTCAGAGTTAGTGCAGAATGGCACAAAATACACAGAACCGACTGATATCACCAACATCCTGGCAGACAGGTTCAGCACAAACCTCACCCTCAAAAGGGCCCATAGCCATACCAGAAGAATGTAGAGTCCCTTGAAATCACAGATACTCAGGTTAAAACAGCCCTCTCCAAAGCCAAAAACACAGCATCAATGGGACCGCATGGTGTCCCAGGCTGCATCCTACATGAGCTCAAAGACGAACTAACCCTTCACCTAAACACACTGTTCAAACTCAGCCTCTCCACAGGCTATGTACCCATAGAGTGGCACACAGCAACGGGTATTCTGCTCCACAAAGGTGGAGCCACAACAGACCCCAGGAACTATCACCCTTTAAGCCTGATTAGCTTGGTCTGCAAGGCTAAGGAGCACATCATCATGGAACTCATTAACAGAGACATTGGGAACCTCTAAACACTGGACCCTACCCAGTTCAGCTTTGTTACGGGCAGATCATGCCTCCTAAACCTGGTGGACTTCTTTGAGACAGTTACCAAGGCTATAGATGAGGGAAAGGTGGTACACACAGCCTACCTAGACCTCACAAAGGCCTTCAACACTATTCCCCATTCTGGTATTATAGACAAGCTCACCAGCCTGAACATAAACCCCTATGTCACAAGATGGGTTGCTAACTGGCTCATGGACAGAACCCACATGGTGAGAGTTGGGGGAGCTAGGTCCGACTCTAAACCGGTTACAAGTGGCATTTCCCAGGGCTCAGTCCTAGGACCCCTCCTGTTCAGCATATACTTCTCAGAGGTACAGGCAAGCATAGGAGAACAATGGCTGACCAAGTTCACAGACGACTGCAAACTAGGGGCTATAATTGACTCTCAAGCTGACACAGACATCCTCCAAAAGGATCTCACTGAGACGGATACCTGGTGTCAAAATCATGGCCTCAAGGTAAATGCCAAAAAGTGCATAGTTATCCCCTTTGGAAAAAAACAAAGTACCCACAAACTACCACATAGGTGGTAGTCCCCTAAATACGGAAGACGTAATAAGGGATCTGGGGACGCAAGTAGATAGTAATCTCACCTTTGATAATCACATTGCCAAAGTGGTTAGAAAATCCTTCTACATGGCCCACCTAATCACAAAAGGGTTCACATCCAAATCAAGAAGTCATTGTGCCCCTCTACTCATCACTCATCAGACCCATCATAGAGTACAATGCCCCATTTGGGATGTACCTTACAAGACACCTGCAACAGCTGGAAAGACCACCTGTACTCGGTTGCATACTGCCTACTCAGAGGTGATCTCTGCCTTTCATACAAGGCCATGTCCAACCCAGAATTGATGGACATGTTCCACCTAAAGAAAACCTTATCCCCTTGAGCCACACGCTCTATGGATCTAAACCTCACCACAACAATAAATAGGATGTGCTGGAGGGATAGATTCCTGTCCCAGAGACTTCTCATGCTTTGGAACAAGATCCCAATCTACATTAGGCAGAGCTCCTCGCTAACACTCTTCAAAAGAAACCTTGACGAGTGGATGGGAAAGAGAAAGTTTACCCCGGGATTACTTCAGTGGATCTGCTGGACAGAGGCACAGGGAACTAATCTAAGGGGGCAGCGGAAGCCAACACATTCTGGCTAGGCTTATAAATGCCTTTGGGCAGATAGCCTAGTACCTACCTATGAACTTATGAACCTATTCATATGCATACATATTTTCTAAATCCTGAAACAAATCAGTGTAAGAGAGGGTGCATTTTAAGGACAGGTTTCAGGGACATGGAAATATTTAGACCTGGTGGTTTGAAGGATCATAACTCAAGTATCCTACTTTGTTTTCTAGTTTCAGTAAGATCTCTAATTTCTTTTTCAAAATATTTTTCAAACAAACAAATTTCAGGGTGAGAGGGGGGAATGAATGTACTTGAACGAGAACATACCTGTCTTCTCAGGTCCCCACTACTACCGTGGAAATACAATTTGAGGTTAAGCTGTCTCACAAATAGCTTCAAATTCAAAAGGGTCTTTGCTAAATCAAACTTATAAGTTGGTACAAAAGACATACCTTTTCTGAGAAGGCTAAAATATTCATCTGTTATCACTAATTCAGTATAATTGTAAAAAATGAATCCATCTTTTTCTATTATTTCACATCTTAAATCCTGTTGGATATTTAAAGTTTCATAAAAACTCAAATTAAATTCCGGTGCTTTACTCAAATCAGAATTACTTGTAGTTATTTCCACTTCCTCTCCTGAACATTCCCCTAAAGCCTCCTTTGCTGTTGCTGTCTCCCCATTTGGTTCCAACCCCCTTCCCAACTCGACTGTTTGGAAACCGCCTGATTTCTCAGGTGTTCCAATCATCTGGGCGGGTTCTCTAAAAAAGTATCAGTCCCTTGTTGTTCACCTACATCATTTCACTCATAAAATACATTGTCTTCCTTACCATTCCCTCCTTTAACCTTTTCCACTGTTGTAACATTCTTAACTGTAAATTGTCCATTAGGCTATGCTACATTATTTGAATATTCATGAGTGTCACAAGATAATTTATGTTGTTTAGTTTCAATGCTTTTTTTAACAAATTTTTCAACATCACATAACACTTTGTTATAATTCGCTTTATACGGTTCAAACAAAGCATCTTCCACAATACATTTGTTTAACTCATTAAGTTTTTGTTGTAATTCTTTGATTTTAATGTCATTATTCCTAATGATAATGTCCAACATTTCTAAACCTGTCCGATCAAAAAGGGACGTTAACTCACGATACGCTGAAGTTCCACATTCGATACCCATTGGAAGTTTCCAAATACGTAAACCCTTAGGTACCTGCTTTAAATCAATAGACTTACGTAAAAACATATTATCCATTTGTAAAGAACAAAACTTAAAGCAAAGTTTTTCGAAAGTCCCCATATGTTCCTTCCAAGTATGAGTATGAGTGTTCATATTTGAATTACGCTCGGACCTCCATCTCCAATCCACTTCCGGAACACAAAACCAGTTGTTAAAATCTTTATCCACCCCTCCATTCCTTCCGGTTACGGTGACACTATCTCTGGAAGAACTATTCAAGTTATTCTGGTTATTTCCAATTGGAGAATGTAAAGTGAATAATTCAGCTTGGCTGTCAGTAAGTAATTGTTTCTAAATGTGGAAGTTGCAAGATCTGTAAGTATATAAACAATGGGCCTTATGTTAGTATCAGTGGTTTTGGCATCTCTGTGAAATGTCCAGGGAAGTGTAATTGTAACACCAGGAGGGTGGTGTATGTGGCTACTTGCCTTTCCTGGTTTCTATATTGGAAAGACTTCCCGTCGATTACGGGACAGGATTAGTGAACATGTAAGAGCGATCAAAAACAAAGATCCCCACAATGTCCTGTATTCTCATTCCAGCAAGTGTGTTAATTTTAATAAATTTATATTTTTTATTATAGATAGAATGGTTGACAATGTTTGGGGGGGGGGTGATTGACTCACGGGCTTCCAATACTGGTTCCCAATGTGGCAATTATGGACTAACGCCACTGCCCCTCCAGGTTTGAATGATTTTATTTCAATAAAACCATTCTTAAAAATTAAACACAATAAAGTGTTTTAATAATTCATTTTATATTTCATCGTGTCAAAATTGTCAAATTATGGTTAGGAAATAGTATAAGTGTATTTTTAACAAGTAGTAACATCATTTATACCTGTGTATATATTTTTTGTAATGATTGTATGAATAAGGTTTCAAGTTTAATGTCAATTTTTGGGTTTTAAAACAATCTGCTGTGTAATTTAGGGGGGATTTCATGTTTCAATTACTTACTTAATTGGCATTGGCTGTAGATCATTTCATTGTGCATTTAAAATGGAGAATGTAATGGTTACAAACAACTCTGAGGATGCCTATGGTTTTTTACCTTGGTGAAAGCGCTTAGTTGTTCGTATGTTGCATACTGTTTGCATTTTTGGAGCTTTTTGAGCATTTTGAATCATTTTGGAATACTTTCGGGTATTAAACTTATTGTGGCTGATACGGTTTCTGTGTTTGTGCTTTTATATACACACACAAATATTTTACATCACATACACACACAGATGCATTTAAATGAAAACAGTCAAACTTATCTCTCTGCAAAATGCTATTTCCTGGAATAACAAAACCAATTGAAAAAGGAAAATAATTTGCTTTCTAATCAGTAAAGCAAAAACAACAAAACAAACAACTAACCTAAAGACATAATCTGTCTAAACAGTGGTACAGTTAGGGAAAGGATGTTTAGCATCCTAATGTGCATAGTTGGGATTAGGGTTAGCACATGAATAATGGCAGTGTGGCAAATGTCGGTAAGCCCCCCTGCTCACCCTTACTCGTGTGGTAATCTTAACCCTGTCCCTAGCCTCAGCCTACATGTTATAGTATTTAATATCCTTTTCCTGTAACAGTACCATTAAACAAAACAAACCAATAGTTCAAACATGCAAATGCCCATGTACACCAAAAAATCTATCCCTTTTCCAAGCTTTTATTTGAATCCTAACCTGCGAACACATGTTCACACCCACACACCCAATACCAATGCCAAACTTTTAGGACAAATGAAAATTTCAGCATTATCACCTACGCCGATTCATCTAACATTCAACCTTCCACATTTCAGCTATTCAAACGCTCAAAGTATGCACTTGAATTCTGTCTCTAGAAAATCCTTCAATGAATGAAAATGTTTTTTGTTTTTTAATCATTTACCCCTAATGCAAAAAACACAGGACTGTAATATTTACCAACACAAACTAATGCTAACAACTAAAAATCCCCAACGCTCAATACAGACAAAAAAAAAAACTTCCCACATCCCACATTAAACTTATTATATTATATAAGACAGATAGACAATCTCCTTTTGTAATCAGTATAAATAAAAAGGAAACAAACTAACAAACAAAAAAATAATGCAGGCTCGGGGCTAGGGTTAGGGCCAGGGTTAAGGCTAGCACCCAAAGAACTAATAATACCATCACATATAAGTTGTCTGTATGGTACTACTGCTAGCGAAAGGATTTTTGGAAGGTGAGGTATATGGTAGTTAGGGAATTAGCACATGAATAAGAATGGTCAGGAGGGCTTCAACTCTGCCCCTGCTACTAACCCCAGTTCTGCACTTTACTTTTAGAAAAATCCTTTCCCTAATAGTATCATGAAATCTGAAGACTCTGCAAACACACAAACACTCGCATGCATAATGTGCTTCATTATGAAATAATCTCAATCAGGCTTTTCCGCACTGAAGAGACTGTCACTTACCTGTACTGAGATGCCTAGCTGTTTTTTTGGTTTTCAGACAGCACAATTACCAGCTTTGATCAGCTGAAGGGAGTGGTTGCTGAATGTTGGACTTTGAGCCTATTTTTATTGCTGCTGTCCTGTCTGAGTACTTGTGATGGGACAAGGAATGTAGAATCAGGACACCGTGACTAATGCTCACCTTTGATGCTTACAGCTTAGTGCTTGACTGGCTGCATGTAAAACATTGGTGCTTCTGTTCTTCCTATATCTCATCCCTTCAGGATGTCTTACTAGTATGGTGAAAACTGAATCAGAGAGTATTATCAGCTCTTTGTGCTCAGACGTGGGCAGGACATTATAACACACACTCCCACCCCCTGCCTCCAAGGATTTAACTCCGTGCTTTACATCGATGACTGATGTGACTATCACTGCATCATTCACCTTTAATACATTATTTTTTAGTGTGGGACACATCATTCACCTTATTATTGTCAGGGAATAGGATGCAATGTAAGAAACAATCTTACCGTTAGCGACAACTCTATATTTTTACAGAAACATCTATGTTAAATTATTCTTACTATGGTGTATTAATTAATTAATGCATTCCTGGAGCATCGGTTGCCTAGTTGTTTCACCACAGACTTATGATCTAATAATTACACTGACTTTGGCTACTGTGCTATTCCCAGGAAGTCTTCTAGTAAGAATACTCATTGTGTTATTGTTTGACACAGAAGTGCTTTAATATGGTATATCTACTAAATACTTTGCTCTGAGATTACAACATGTTTTGTCAACAGTCCTGTTGCAAGACATTGCAAACTAATGATTATCTACAACAACCCAGATCTAGATAGTTTTACAATAAGTTATTTACATTAAATAGTAGGCAGTGTGACCTCCAACATCCCAAGAGATTTATAACTCCAGTTTACACTCAAAACAAATATATTTCTTCAGACCATGTTGTGAATGTGGCAGCTGCTATATTTCTGGCTCACATAATATTCTCTCCACTGAGGAAATGTTTAAGCTAATAAACTTAAAGATCTGCAGCATTATCGAGGGATTGCTCATGTTAGAACACTGCATGCAGCTAGTTACTTCTTAAAGAGTTATATTTAGTAGTGAGTACTTTTAATGTGAACAAGTGGCACAGTAAGCCACAATAGTCAGTCACGTGAGCATGGCTTTCAGTACCTAGAAGTATAATTTCTTTAGCCATTTATAAAAGGTGCACTTACTGAATGAAATCCTGCAAACTGCATGGGACACATTAGAGACTCTTGACCAGTTCTGGTCAGTCAAGATCCTTATCCTGCTGTCTGTACTGCAAAACTTAGTTGCTCAAGTCCCCACCTTAACAATTTACAAGTAAGGTAGAGTTACATATCAATTTTGATCACAGTTTTCTAATTCGCGGACAGTCTTGCAAGCTGCAACTTTCCTGTGCCACTTTTAAAATCTCCTTCAGTTAAATATGTGAGTCATTTTATACCTTCCTCTCTGCTTCACTAATATTCACAAATGCATAAATCTTGTATAAAAAAAGATTGCTGAAATGGCATCCAGATGGTGTGACCAATTATTTGCAAATGAAGAATGAGCAGGGCAACTGTTTCTCTTCAGTTTGTGCTATATTCTATCATTCCTTTTTAATGTTTTTGCATTTTAAGTCTGTCACAGCCCTCCATACCTCTCAAATACCCCTGATTTTGAAGTATGTCTCTGTTTTTGCCTCATACGTTTGCCCTGCCCATTGTAAATGTTTTGACTTTCTGGTAAATCACCAAGGATTAGGCAGTCAATGATGCAAAATGTTAAGCGTTTCATACTAGTTGCTGTTCTGAAAATACATTCTGATGCCACATCTATTGGTGTTTATCATTAACTCATAGCTGCAGTAAGCTAAGCTATATAGGATGTATCCTACCAAGCATCATCCCCAGCTAGCTTGCTTCTGAAGCTTTACAGCACCTCCCACATGTCTGTTCTACTATACAGTATCCCCACATGCCTTATCTACTATACAGCACCTCCCACATGCCTTATCTACTATACTGCACCTCCCACATGCCTTATCTACTATATATATATTACAAATCACAGCCATTAGAAAGCCAAGTGACCTCCTTCTACTAAGCCTAAATATTAGAAGTATATCCAACAAAGTCCATGAACTCCATGCCACCATGCACTTCTACTCCCCAGATATAGTCATCCTGACAGAAACCTGGCTAAAACCTCACATTACCAGTGAGCAAATCCTCCCTACTGGTTACGGCATACTATGAGTAGACCAGCTAAACAAGAAAGGAGGTGATATAGCTATAATATTTAAACAGCATCTAAACATTCAGATCTTAAAATCATCAGCTCCACAAATAGGCAATGAAGAAATAATATATACCAACCTCAAAATAAACCAAAACAAAACCATCAACATAATTGGATGCTACTTCCCACCTGGCCAAAACATCCCTCCACTAGAAAACCTTGAAGCTGGACTGCCCACCATCTCCCCCAAGAAACTATAATTTTAGGTGATTTCAATATTGACTGGCAATCCTGTTCTGGCAACCATCCAACCCATAATCTAAACCTTCATGGCTTCACCCAACTAGTCCAGTTGCCAACCAGGATAAATAAAAACTCCAACAAGCACACTACCCTGAATTGGATACTAGTCAGTAAGAGCCCCCAGTCATATATAGCAGGCTGCTTATCAGATAGCCTCTGTGATCACTCCCCAACATTCCTACTCAAAAAACTCCTATACCAAGTTAAACCTGTTATCTACTGTCAAATACGTAAAAAACTAAACTTTAACCCATTCACATTCATCTCATTCCTCAAAGAATGTAACTGGCATCCTCTAAAGTACCTCAGTCTTGATGACGCAGTTGAATTTTTTAATACTACCTTCCTGAGCATCCTTAATTACCACACCCCCATAAGACTTTCCAGAACCAAAGCACAACCCTCCTCATGGCTACAGAAAACCACTAGGTTAGAAATGAAAAACAGGGATAAAGCATGGAAGCACTGGGGCAAAACCAAAACCCCCTCAACTAGACAGAAATTCCTAGAACTATGCAATAGAGTCAAAAAGATTAAAAAAAAAAAGACAAATTCCAATACTACCACTCTGCCCTAGACTCCTCCCAACACAACCCCAAACAATTCTGGTCCTCCATAAACTCCATCCTCCACCCAGGTAAAGTCAGTACCCCTCCTAACATCCCTCACTCCTCCGAAAATATTGCAACCTCATTCAACACACACTTCACACAAACCATACTATCACTAGCTAGACAACACAACGCCTCTCCCCTCCAACCCACACCTTCAACTAGTAATCTCCCCATTGTCTTCTCTTTTTCTCCTGTTCCTACCTCCAACATAAAAAACCTCTTAACTAAACTTAAGCCCACCAAATTAGCAGCAGACAGCCTCCCAAGTGAATACCTACAAATCGCAGCTGATGCTCTGGCCTACCCAGTATCCATCTTGATTAACCGATCTCTGTCAGAAAGTTATGTTCCCACACTATGGAAAGTATCACATATAATTCCCCTCCACAAAGGCGGTCCCTCCACAGAACTAACCAATTACCGCCCCATAGCAATTCTCTCTCTCCTCTCCAAAAAACTAGAGAGATGCATTCACTCTCAGGTCTCAGACTACCTCCTTACTAACAACCTCCTTTCCAGTACTCAGCATGGTTTCCGACCAAACCATAGTACCACCACTGCTTTACTCTCCTTTATTAACACTATCTTTCAGCATATAAACAATGGCTATCTCTCCTCTGCTACTTTCCTAGACCTATCTAAAGCATTCAACATGGTCCCACACAAACAACTCATCTCCGTCCTCAATAACCTATCCTTCTCTCAATCAGTCACCAACTGGTTTGAAAGTTACCTGTCTGACTGCCAACAATCCATTGTATGGCAGAATGACATATCTCCCCAACTACCTGTCTCTATAGGGGTTCCCCAAGGATCCATCCTTGGAACCCCACTCTTCTCTATTTTCACCAATAATCTAGCCTCTGCCACCAAACATGGCACACTCATACAATACGCAGATGACTCAACCATCATCTGCTCGGCCCAGTCCCTACCCAAACTGCAAAAAGTCACACAGGAAGCCTTTTTCCTCTGTTGAAACTTGGTTATCCAATGCACAATTAATACTCAACCCAAAAAACTAAACTACTCATCTTCCAACCTACCAAGCATACTCAAAACAACTCTCACTTTAACAACACAGCAAAAGACAACATCACTATACACCCAACTGAACACACCAAATTGCTAGGAGTGGAAATAGACAATAAACTAAAATTTGACATTCACATATCCATGACCATAAAAAAAGTCCACAAAAAACTAGGAGTGTTATACAGAAATAAGCAACTTCTCACTAAAGCAGCAAAGATTTCAGTAGCAAATTCCCACCTTATATCCACCCTACTTTATGCCTCTCCAATATATGCCAACATAAGGCAATGTGATCTAAACAAACTTGAGACCTGCTACAACAAAATCGCCAAATTCTCCACAGTGGCATCCTACCGTAGTCACCACTGTCTCTCACTTGCTGAACTGGGCTGGCTTGAACTCCCTCACCTCCTTCAATGGTATCACCTCACACTCGCCCACAAACTAGTAAACCATCCACTAAAAGTCCCATCCTTCCAGAATCTACTCCAACCCTATCGCACCATCAGATCACTAAGATCCAGCAACAAAAATCACTTACAGGTCACTAAAGCCAATAACTCGGCTGGAGAAGCACTATTATCTTGCGCCATAGTCAAATTATGGAACTCCCTCCCACCCACAATTACCGCCATACCATCATGCACCCACTTCAAAACTTTACTAAAAGCGCACTTAAAAACATGCTGGCTATACCCTTGCAACTCCCCTCTAATATCACCCACCCCATCCACCCACTACCTTTCTTTCCACCCCACTAACTACCTTGATTATAGCAAGCTCGGATGCTCATAAGCCTAACTACTTATTATACAGCAGGAACTTCTTATTGTAACAATTGTTAATGACTGTAATGTACTTCGCAGATGATAAAGATTCTAGTTGTCTACTGATGTACTATGTTCTTCATCTGTAACTATGTTTGTAATTGTTAATTGCTATGTTGATTCAAATTGTTAATTGCTATGTAAATCCAATGTAACTATTGTCTGTATATTTTAACTGTGGAGCTTTTCTCCCCGGGCCTCCGCTGAAAATGGACCTACATCCAGTCGGACACTCCCAGTCAACAAATGTAAATAAATAAATAGCACCTCTCAAATGCCTTATCTACTATACAGCACCCCCACATGCCTTATCTTCTATATAGCACCCCACATGTCTTATCTACTATACAGCACTTTAGCTATGTTAGAAACCTAGGAGGAAACTCCCAGATATGCTCAGAACTAGTTCAAAATGATGTGAAGATTACTGATCCTACAGACATTGCCAACATACTGGCTGACAGGTTCAGTGCAAACTTCTCCCCCCCAAAAGGAGGGATATTTATACCAAGCGATTGCAGCCCCCCAAACATCTCCAACGCCCAAGTGAGAACTGCTCTCTCCAAAGCAAAAAACACAGCATCCATGGGACCTGATGGTGTCCCCGGCTGTGTGCTCCACGAACTCAACGAGGAATTGAACCCACAGCTAGGACAGCTGTTTAATCATAGTCTTACCTCTGGATGCACCCAGGAGTGGCGCACTGCAACTGTGGTCCCACTTCACAAAGGCGGTGCCTCCACCGACCCTGGAAATTACCGCCCATTAGCTTGACAAGCCTTATCTGCAAAGCCATGGAGAGGATCATAATGGACCTCATAAATAAAGACATAGGGAATTTGCAGACTTTGGATCCATCCCAGTTTGGCTTTGTCAAAGGCAGATCATGCCTTCTAAACTTGGTTGACTTTTTCAAACAGTCACCAAAGCCATTGATGAGGGAAAGGCAGTCCATACAGCCTACCTCGATCTGGCGAAGGCCTTGATACAATACCCCACTCGGGTATCATTGAAAAACTCATCAGCTTAAATGTTAACCCATACATCACAAGATGGGTTGCAAACTGGCTGAGTGACAGAACCCACAGGGTCAGAGTTGCTGGCGCCATGTCAGACTCAAAGCCTGTCACAAGTGGTGTACCACAGGGCTCAGTCCTGGGCCCACTCTTGTTTGGCATCTACTTTTCCCAAGTACAAGCAAACACAGGAGGGTTATGGCTGACAAAGTTTGCAGATGACTGCAAACTGGGCGCCATAGTAGAAAACACATCTGACACAGATATCCTTCAGAAGGGTCTCACAGAAACAGATAACTGGTGCCAGAGCCATGGCCTAAAGTTAAATGCCAAAAAATGCATAGTCATACCCTTCAGGAAAAACAAGGTTACCCATAGCTACCAAATAGGTGGCAATCCACTGAGCACAGAAGAAGTTATCAGGGACCTGGGGACCCAGGTTGATAGTAGTCTGTCATTCGACACCCATGTAGCTAAAGTAGTTAGGAAGACCTTCTACATTGCCCACCTTATCATGAAGGGATTCTCATCTAGATCAAGGGAGGTCATAGTCTCCCTATACTCATCACTCATCAGACCAATGATTGAGTACAATGCCCCATTTGGAATGTATCTGACCCGACACTTGCAGCAGCTGGAGAGGCCACAAAGTTCCTCACCAAAAGGATAAAGGGTCTCAAACATCTGTCCTATGCTGCCCGACTGAAAGAACTCCAGCTCTATTCAGTCGCCACCGCTTGCTCAGAGGTGACCTTTGCCTAACATACAAGGCCATGTCAAACCCAGATTTGATGAATATGCTTCACCTCAAAAATCTAGATCCGTCAGAGCCACAAGGGCGGAGACTTAAACCTCGACACGGCTATTAATAGGACGTGCTGGAGGGATAGATTCATCACCCAAAGACTCCCTATGCTGTGGAATAAAATCCCGGTATATGTGAGGCAGAGCACCTCGCTGGCCTTGTTCAAGAGAAATCTTGACCAATGGATGGGAGATCGCAGATATACCCCAGGGATTACCTCAGTGTCACTGCTCAACAGAGGCACAGCAAAATAATGGGTATAGTTCCCCATACTAAAGGGGTGGCGTAAGCCACAAAACTATGGGCTAGGCTTGTAAATGCCCTTGGGCAGATAGCCTAGTATGAACCTATGAACCTATGAACCTATAAGCACCTCCCACATGCCTTATCTACTATACAGCACCTCCCAAATGCCTTATCTACTATACAGCACCCCCACATGCCTTATCTACTATACAGCACCTCCCACATGCCTTATCTACTGTACAGCACCCCCCCCCACATGCCTTATCTACAATACAGCACCCCCACATGCCTTATTTACTATACATCACCCCCCACATGCACCCTCCCACACCTTATCTACTATACCACACCCCACATGCCATATTTACTATACAGCACCCCCACATGCCTTATCTACTATACAGCACCCCCACATGCCTTACCAACTATATAGCACCCCCACATTCCTTATCTACTATACAGCACCCCCACATGCCTTATCTACTATACAGCACCCCCACCTGCCTTATCTACTGCACAGCACCCCACATGCCTTATCTATACTATGCAGCACCTCCACATGCCATATCTACTATACAGCACCCCCCACATGCCTTATCTACTATACAGCACCTCCCACATGCTTTATCTACTATAGAGAACCCCCATATGCCTTATCTACTATACAGCACCTCACATGCCTTATCTACTATACAGCACCCACACATGCCTTATCTACTATACAGCACCCCCACATGCCTTATCTACTATACAGCACCCACCACATACATGCCCTATCTACTATACAGCACCCCCACATGCCTTATCTACTATACAGCACCTCCACATGCCTTATCTACTATACAGCACCCACCACATGCCTTATCTACTATACAGTACCCACCACATACATGCCTTATCTACTATATAGCACCCCTACATTCCTTATCTACTATACAGCACCCCACATGCCTTATCTACTATACAGCACCCCCACATGCCTTATCTACTGTACAGCACCCACCACATGCCTTATCTACTATACAGTACCCCCCATATGCCTTATCTACTATACAGCACCCCCCACATGCCTTATCTATTATACAACTTGAGGAGAGCAGTATAAATATTATGGCAAGGGTGTCAACACTCGGAACTTTCTTGTTGAGCTTTTTTCAAGGCTTGGTGATAAGTACCCTGTTGGGAATTAACATCTACAACTATGTATTTTTCACAAAAAACCTTTGTTTTCTATGAAAATTTGGTGTTTACTAATTTTTAATGTTATCATTTACAATGGTCATTGTGACACCCGTACCCTGGCACAGCAATCAAGAAGCCTCAATCCTCACCACTAACACCAGGGAGAGTGACTGCTAGATGAGGAAAGGATAACTAATACACACAGTACAGTACAATTTCCCTTAAGTGCACACAGAGATCACAGTCAGTCTGGAGCTGGTTGCAGGTCCCCAAAAAGACTCCCCACTGGCACAGCTATAGGGTCCAGGTCTCAGCCTAGCTGGGCAAGCTAAAGCTTCCAGTACCCTCTCTGTCCAACCAGTGCTTCGTGTCCCTGCCCAAGTAGCTGACACAGCACACACATACTTTGAGTTAAGTATTTATACAACTTCACAGACACTCCTGGGAAAGGCTGACACAGATTCTCCAGCTGTGCCCCTTTACCCAGACTATGTGGTAATAATTGCTGCCACCACCCAGCTAATATTATCAGCTACTAAAAGGACCTTAAAAGGGTGTCCAATTATTACTGTGCAATATTATTATCCAATGGTAGTATGACTCACAGTCAAGGCTTAATTTGGAGTGACTTAGACAGTAAAATCTGTAAATATGTAATGTACTTTAGAGGTTAAATTATCTCTACATAAACCAGCCACAGGTTGTTGTTGTTGTGTCTTTCAGCTTTTCCCGGTTAGGGGTCGCCACAGCGGAACTCCGGTTCGCTAATGATTGGCAGTAGATTTTTACATGCCGAGTTAGCGACCCTGACGCACAACCTTCAACGAAGGTACACCCATTCATGCATGTCTCCACACAGAAGACGCTCTAGCTGAGAATCGAACAGGACAACATCTTACTGTGAGGTGGCAACGCTATCGCAGCACCACCTCTGCAGTTAACAAAAAGGTTTTAAAATATTTAATAATAAATAATTAAAACACAAGACAATACTATTACACCATAGAGATATCTAAGAGTTCAGAGATCACACAGAAACTTAAAACAATACAGTAGGACAGGTCTGATGTCAAAGAAAAACACTTAATCTAACTTTCTAATCTTTAACTAATCTTAAGAGAAAACACAGTGCTATAATCTTACTTACATACATAAAGCATAAGCAGTGCTGGGTTAGATGTCCAAGATCAAAATGCTTCCAGTCTCTCACTGAACAATAGTTTTTAATCACTAACCAACAGCTCTGCTGAGGCCCTCCCAAATTACATCATTGTGACACTTAGGTTTTCTCA
Organism: Protopterus annectens; assembly: GCF_019279795.1. Taxonomy (NCBI): domain Eukaryota; kingdom Metazoa; phylum Chordata; order Ceratodontiformes; family Protopteridae; genus Protopterus; species Protopterus annectens. The sequence continues at coordinate 7,828,206 of NC_056739.1, forward strand.
GACCACAAACTGCATTATTTAGCAAGCTAACACCTGCTCAGGAAACTACAAAAATACAAGGCATTTCACATATACACTCTAGCAGAAACCAGAGCAATAAAGCACCTTCCACATGTAAATTCTGGCCCTTAAATTTAACCTTAAAACAATGGGCATGAAACCTTCATCCAGACCCACTGAAGCCGACTTGTAAACATCAAAGAGATTCATAAGATCTTTTCAGCTTCAAAAGACACATTTGAAATGCTTGGCTTAGTTTTCCTTACAGCAGATGGCAATGTTGCAGCAATTTTGAAGTTCACATTTTACAGTGTTTTCTTTCATTTAAAAACACAAGCCTGTATTTTACATTTATTTATACTATTGATATAATTATGTATCAAATTCTATTTGACTAGGCTGGCAGCCTTCACCCATTTTCCTCCAATCTTTACATCTCCCCCTCCCCCAGGGGAACTCAAAGCAAGTTTTTCAAGTGCCCCCTTGAGAAACATTGCTTGAACTGTCAGGTCTATTTGGGTGTACCTCAACCCATTCCCTGTCTTGAGAGCCCATCTGCACTGGCATTGCTACTCCCACTGTGGTGCTGCACTGACATATCATATTCTTGCAACCCCAGGCTCCATCTTAGCAACTTGGCATTTTGCTGACTGGCTATGTTTAACCATGTTAGGGGGTTGTGATCTGTCATCACTGTGAATTTTCTTCCATACAGATAAGGCTGAAGTTTTTGTAGTGCCCACACTATGGCTAGACATTCCTTTTCTACCACTGCATAGCACTCCTCCCTGGGTTGGAGCCTATGATTGAGATAAACCACTGGGTGCTCTTCGCCCTCTGAAGAAATCTGGCTAAGTACAGCCCCCACCCCATAGTTTGAAGCATCCACCTGCACAACAAATTCTTTGCTATAGTCTGGACTGGCTAAAACAGGGGGTCCTTCTAAAGCTTCCTTAAGCTTCTGAAATGCCTGCTCACATGCTGGGGTCCACACTGCCTTATCTGGCTTGTTCCTCCTTATCAGGTCTGTGAGGGGAGCAGCTATGGTACTATAATTGGGAACAAACTTTCTGTAGTACCCTGCTGTCCCTAAAAATGCCCTCACCTGCTTTTTGGTAACAGGTACAGGCCATGCCTGAATGGCTTCCACTTTGGCAGGTTCTAGCCTTATCTTACCACTCCCCACTCTATGTCCTAGGTAGGAGAACTCTGCCATACCCACCTGACATTTGCTCGACTTAATGGTCAACCCTGCCCTCTGTAGTCTGCTCAGCACCTCCCTGACATGCTGAAGGTGCTCTTGCCAGGAATGGCTGTAGATAGCAATATCATCCATGTAAGCAAGGGCAAATCCTCCTGCTCCTGCTAAGATATGATCTACCAGCCTCTGGAAAGTCGCTGAGGCATTCTTCATCCCAAAGGGCATCTTTGTGAACTCATACAAGCCAAAAGGAGACACAAAGGCTGACTTCTCTCTAGCACTGGGAGTCAAAGGCACCTGACAGTAACCCTTGATAAGATCAATGGTTGTAAGATACTTAGCCCCACCCAGCTGCTCTAGGGCCTCATCTGTCCTAGGCATGGGGTAAGCATCTGACTCTGTGTGACTATTTAATTTCCTGTAATCCACACAGAACCTGGTGCTGCCATCCTTCTTTGGCACCAACACTACTGGCGAGGCCCAGGGACTGTTGAACTCTTGAATCACCCCTAGTTTCAACATCTCCTGTACCTCTTCCCTCAGAGTCTGTTTGACTCTCTCAGGCACCCTATAAGGGGCCTGCCTAATAGGCCTTTGGGGTCCTGTACCCACCTGGTGCTGCACCAGGTGGGTGCACCCTGGTTTCCCAGTGAACACGTAACCAAATTCCTGCAACACTGCTTGGATTTCTCGATCCTGGGTAGGAGACAGCTGCTGGGACATTGCTACCCCTTCCACCGAGGTGTCAGCCTGAGCCTCACTGAGGAGATCAGTCCCCAGATCTCCCTCAGACTCCTCCTACAATCCACTGCAAATGCTCAGCACAAGGGCCTCCCTATCATGGTAAGGTGTCTTCATGTTAACATGGTACAGTTTGTTCCCCTGCCTTTTGCCTAGCAGTTCCACCATGTAGTTAACATCACTTACCTTTCTTACCACCTTGTAGGGTCCCTCCCAAGCTGCTTGCAACTTGTTGTGTCTGACAAGAATGAGAACCATCACCTGCTGCCCTACAGCATACTCTCTATCTCAAGCATTCCTGTCATACCACATATTTTTCTGTTGTTAGGCTTCTGCCAGCTTCTCCTGGGCCAGGCCCATGAGTTCCCTGAGCCTTGTCATGAGGTTCTGGATATATGCCACAACAGACTCCTTGTAAGACTCACACTCACCTTCCAACTCACCTCAAATTTAATCTAGAGGTCCCCTCACCCTATGCCCATACAGCAACTCAAAGGGTAAAAAACCTGTGGATTCCTGGGGAACCTCTCTGTAAGCAATCAACAGATGGGGCAAATATTTGTCCCACTCCCTCTTAAACTGATCTGCAAATACTCATAGCATGGACTTGATTGTAGAGTTTAACCTCTCAACAAGACCATTAGTCTGGGGATTGTAGGGGGTGGTCTTCATGTGCTTCACCCCACAGGACTTCCACAGACAAGTTAGCAGGTCTGACATAAAATTGGCACCTCTGTCAGTCAGTATTTCCGTTGGGAAACCTACCCTGCTGAAAATCTCTAGCAAAGCATTTGCCACCTTCTCATAGGTTCATAGGTAGGTACTAGGCTATCGGCCCAAGGGCCTATGTAAGCCTAGCTAACAAGGTTCCCTGGCTTACACCACCCAAGAAAGTTATTTTCCTGTGCCACTGTCGAGCAGAGACACAGAAGTGATCCCTGCGGTGTATTTCCTATTTCCCATCCACTCATCAAGATGTTTCTTGAAGAGTGCTAATGAAGAACTTTGCTTGACATAGATGGGTAGCCTGTTCTAAAGTATGGGAAGTCTCTGGGACAGGAATCTATCCCTCCAGCATGTCCTGTTTATTGTGGTGACAAGGTGTAGATCCCTAGACGGTGTAGCTCGGAGGGATTGGGATTTCTTTAGGTGTAGCATGTCTAACAGCTCTGGGTTTGACATAGCTTTATATGTTAGGCAGAGATCACCTCGAAGTAGGCGATATGCTACGGAGTAAAGCTGGAGTTTTTTGAGACGGTCAGTGTAGGGCATCTGTTTGAGGCCAGTAATCCTCTTTGTGAGGTACTTCTGTGGCCTTTCCAGCTGCTGCAGATGTCTTGTGAGGTACATTCCAAAACGGGCGTTGTACTTTATAATGGGTCTAATGAGTGTTGAGTAGAGGGGAACAATGACCTCTTTTTTTCCTGGATGAGAACCCTTTTATGATGAGGTGTGCCACGTAGAAGGACTTCCTGACTACTGTGGCGATGTGAGTATCAAAGTACAGACTACTATCCACCTGGGTCCCAAGGTCTCTTATCACACATTCGGTGTTAGGTAGACTGCTGTCTATATAATAGCTCATGGGTACAGAGTTTTTGCCAAAGGGGATGACAATGCACTTTTTGGTATTGAGCTCGAGGCCATGGCTCTGACACCAGGCATCTGTCTCAGCGAGGCTCTTCTGTAGCAATTCCACATCATTTGGGGACTCAGCTATGGCTCCTATTTTGCAGTAATCTGCAAACTTCATTAGCCAGAGGCCTTGTGTGTTAGCCTGTACTTCAGAGAAGTAGATACCAAACAGGGGAGGTCCCAGGACTGAACCCTGTGGTACTCCACTTGTCACTGGTCTGAGGTCAGATTTGGAGTGTGCAACTTTTATAGTGTGGGTTCTGTCAGTGAGCCAGTTGGCAACCCATCTTGTGACGTAGTGATTTATACCTAGTTTAGTGAGTTTAGCTATAATTCCAGAATGGGGGATGGTGTTGAAAGCCTTGGCGAGGTCAAGATAGGCTGTGTGAACCACCTTACCCTCATCTACGGCTTTGGTGACTGCCTCAAAGAAGTCGATCAGGTTCAGGAGGCATGATCTGCCTTTCACAAACCCGAACTGGGTGGGATCCAGAGTTTGGAGGTTACCAATGTCTTTGTTTATGAGTTCCATGATGATACGTTCCGTGGCCTTGCAGACCAGGCTCGTCAGGCTAATAGGGTGATATAGTTTCTGGGTTCAGTGGTGGCTCCCCCTTTGTGGAGTGAGATAACTGTTGCTGTATGCCATTCAGTGGGCACAAAGCCTGATGTGAGGCTATGATTGAAAATGGTGCTTAGGTGGGGAGCCAATTTGTTCTGAAGTTCATGTAAAATGCAGCCTGGGATGTTGTCTGGTCCCATAGATGCTGTGTTTTTGGCTTTAAAGAGTGCAGCTTTTACCTGTGTAGTTCTGATTACAAGGACTCTGCATTCTTCCTGTATAGATATGGGCCCTTTAGGGGGTGAGAGGGGGTAAAGTTAGCACTGAACGTATCTGCCAGGATATTGGCAATATCAGTTGGTTCTGTAATTTTCATGCCATTGTGCTGTAACTCAGAGCAGATTTGGGTGGTGCCATTGAGATTCTTGACATAACTATAGAATGCTTTGTGGTTGTTCTTAGAATCAGTGGCAATTTTGTTTTTATAGCTAGCTTTGGAGGATCTTATAAGGGATCTCAGCTTCTTACTAAGGCTGACTAGGGAGCTCCTCCACTCATGGGATTTTACTCTCTTTTGCAACAATTTCTTCCTTCTGTTGTACAGTTTGTTTACGGCAGGGGACCACCAGATTGGCTTCCTTTTTTTGGAGGATAGAGTCTTGGTTCTGTTTTGGATAGCATCATCCATGCACTCGTGTAAGTGCTTATAGAGTGCATTTGTGTAGGATCAGGGGTGTAGCTAGGATGTTCAAATTTGTACTGACAGCTCTCAAACTGCTACCCCCCTCCCCAGCCAAGCTACGGCCATTCTCGTAATTCACGGTTCGCTCTTTTAGTGTCGATGAAGAGTCATTCGCTGTAATGCCTCTTCAGTAATATAATATAAATTCACTCAAACTCGGTTCCTTGAATTGAAAATTAACCTGAAATGTCAGTTCTTTGAAAAATGCAGCATGGTAGTTGGGGTAGAGACTTTATGCTTTTGTTTTCTGTAACTAAGGTACAGGTTTTGAGCTTTAGTAAATTACTAACCACCTGCTACCACTAACTAGGATGTTACATTCACACACAAGAAATATGGACAAAGCCTAAAATAAACGGACAGATATTAAATAATGTTCTCGTGAACTTAGAAAGTTGCTAGAATAACAGGATTTGTGCTAGTATGAATTTTTCTAAAGGACATGAAGTCTGAAGCTCAAATGTCTGTCATTATTTAGCAACTTCAGCCTTCAATGATTTTCTAGAAAATCACAAAATTTATGAGGAACAGACAAAAAATATGGGGCAAAAATCTGGACATTCTGCAAAATGTGGACAGTTGAGAGGTATGCTACCTACCACACACACACACACACACACACACACACACACACACACACACACACACACACAACCTCTCAACCTCTTACAGCAACAAACTCATAAATAAAACTGAGGCAAAGGCCCAAAAATAAGGACATTTTTTTAAATATTGCTCTTATAAACTTAGAAAGATAATAGAATAGTAGTAGGTCTTGCATTAGTATGAATTTTCTGAAAGGTATGAAATCTGAAACTGAAATGTCTGCATTATTTTCTAACTTCAGTCTTTAACAATTTGCCACTAATTTGCCAGAAAACTGCAATTTTATGAAAAACGGACCAAAAATGTGATGCAAAAATATAAAATTGCCAGACAATACAGCTGGGAACCTGTCAAAGGAGGGACACCATTTTAATATGAGCACAGTTAACTTAGAGCAGCTGACAAAATTAGAGAATCTACATGCATTTCTGAAATAAAAGTAATGTATAACTCTGATCATTACAGTTATTTATAAAAGTAAAGTAAACCCTCCATGTTTTCTTCCAAAATTGCTATTTTGTGGAGGGATCATTAGGGCAAGAGCAACATTTTGAACCAAAATCAGGGACAGTTGAGGTTTGGCTATGCCTAATTCTATAAAGCAATTTATTTGCATGTACCTCTCAACCTGTTAATGCAATAAATCTGGACAAGGCCAAATATATTGAGGGAACATATAAACAGTACTAAAAATTGCTCTTGTATAAACTGGGACAGTTGATAGAACAGGTCTTATTTTAGCATGCATTTTTCTGAAGGTTATAAAGTCTGAAACTAGTGTGTCATTATTTAGTGACTTAATTCCTAAATCATTTGCCAGAAAACCACAAATTGAGGAACAAACCAAAATAAGAAGCAAAAATCTATTCATTCTTTGAAAATCTGGACAGTTGGGAGGTATTGTTCAGCTGGGGCTGTCTAAGTTTGCCGCCCTTCCCCCTCACAAAACCATGGTCGAATGGAGCCTCCCCCTGCAGCCATTCCAATGATCCATTACTTTGCTATTTCACTCCATTTACCATAAACACTAATGTGCATACTGATTTACTTCTATGATGATTTGAACTTCATTTGAAAGTTTTATTTTGCATTTTACAGCACAAACACTAAGACATCTGCTAAACAAACTTGGCATTAAAACTTCTCTGCCTTTGAAACTCACATTCATTGAAACAACATTAAAACCCACATTCAAAGAAAAATACATTTTACCCATGGCAGATAAAAATTAATTCTGGGCTGCTTTTAAATCATAGGCCCCTTGCATATGAAACATACATGTGCTCTTTGATACACCTTCCTATTGCTTTGAACATTTTTCCAGTAAACAATGAAACAAAACTGCCCAATTCAGAACATTTCCATCATAAAAGTCTAGTCAAACTTCTACAGTCCACCATTATCAGTAAATAATATGCACAATCTCTGAAGTAGTAAAAAAAGTCATCTAAATAATCCCATGTTAAATAAATCTAACTAATAAAGAGGTTGCTGCTAGCAATCACCTTTATATTTCATGACTTCACCGAAAAATAAAGTGTCTGATGCCCCTGAGGAATAAATTGCCTAAATTACATTAATAATAAGCTAGTAATATTGCAATAGGAAATGGATGGCAAACTGATAACAGGCTCATAGTTAGTGTCTTAACTTTCAGTACAGCAGCATTCACCCCTTATGGGAGTAGAACCAACAACCTTCTGCATTAAAAGCAAGTACACAACATTTTGTGCTAGTAGCAATGTGAGCCGACTTAGCATAATCAGCACTAAACTTCTCTTCCCCTGCAGCTCTCAGCTCCTTGTAAAATCTACGCAATACTCAACTACATCTCAACTTCGCAGCACAAGAAGTCTGGAAAAAGCCAAATTTATTTGGGTGGGTCAAAAGGGAAAAAAACAGGAACACATTAAACATTGCTTGTATTATCTTGGAAAGCTGCTAGAATAAAATGCTGTGTTACCATCATACATTTTACCGCCAAGGTCACTGTGCAAAATAGTCAGAACAACATACCACTATGCCAAATCACCTGCTTTGTGAAAGAGAGGAAGACTGAAACTTAAATGGCTATCATTTAATGAATTCAGTTCTCACCATAGCTGTCAACCTCTTAGCACAAAACACCTGGACAAACCCAGTAATGAGGGAATACAGCCCTCAAACATATTCAGTGAATTCAATTCTTGCCATAGCTGTCAATCTTAGCACAAAAAACCTGGACAAAGCCAATAACAGGGTATTACAGTCCCAAAAATAAGGACAAATTTCAAATAGTCATAAACTTAAAAAAATTGCTATAAAAAGGTTGTGTTACTATATATTTATTGCTAGAATAAAAAGTTGTTTTACTATGTATTTTCTGAAGAATATGAAGTCTGAAATTCAAATGCCTGTCAATTTTACTTCTGACGAAACAAAAACAATTTTCAGCAGTGGCCCAGGGAGAAATACTGTAGACACATGTCTTTGTAAAATGTCAGGACACCAGAGCAAATCCACACAAACACAGGGATAAGATGCAGACTCCACACAGAGGGCACCCCAGCCAAGAATCAAACCAGAAAACCTATAGTTGTTAGGCAACAATACTGCCACTGCACCATCAAATATGTAAGGAAGTAAACATTCAGAAACCTGAAGTCTGAAATTTAAATGCCTGTCAATTTGTTAATCAGGACAGTCTGACTTGGAACAAAAAAAAAAACAATTCTCAGCAGAGGCCCAGGAAAAAAATAATGCAGACATGTCTTTGTAACATGGGAGGACACAAAAGCAAACCCACACAAACACAGGGAGAAAATACAGACCCCCCCCCCCACAAAGAAGGCACCCCAGCCAAGAACCAAACCCAAGAACCTACAGCTATGAGGCATCAATGCTACGTTGCTACCACTGCACCATCAAATTTCAAGCATTGCAATATTTAAAAACCACAGATATGAGGAATAGATCAGATCAAATATGAGGCAAAAATCTGCAATTTTTTTACAAATGGTGGTGGGTAGGGAATTCAGGTCTTTAACACCTGCATACAAGGTACAGGGTTCAAACCTGAGGTATTCCCTACCACACCACCATGAGTAATCACCAGTACATCCCACCTGGGGCATTTTCACACACACGCACACTCTTCATATTACTCACCAACTCTCAGTTCTTGAAGTGAGACCAACATAACGTGTACATCCTCCTGCTCGACCAACATAATGCTTGAATCCTCCCACTCGACCAACATAACGCTTGAATCCTCCCGCTCGAAAAGCATTTGAACTGGCCGGAAATACATGCGCGGTGAGCTCCATTCTGACTGGCTGCCCTGATGAGCTGACGTCATTGTGCAGTAAAGCGTGAAAAAAAAAACAAGTGAAAATTTAAAAAGCTACCCCCCCTTCTACATAAGTTGTACTGAAATCAGTACAGTGCGTATGCCTCCCGACATCCCTGTGTAGGATTCAGCAGTCATAACTGTATTGTCCATCTGCATGGGTGTCATGAAGTTCACCACTTCTGTCTTAAGAAGCATGAAGTTGGCTTTGGAGACATTTTTTACCATGGTTTCCTTAATGGGGGGTAGGGGCGGGAAGTTCACATTTTACAGTGTTTTCTTTCATTTAAAAACACAAGCCTGTATTTTACATTTATTTATACTATTGATAGAATTATGTATCAAATTCTATTTGACTAGGCTGGCAGTCTTCGTCCATCTTCCTCCAATCTTCACAGTCATCATGAAAACTGTTTGCCATTATTCTGGTTTGTGTGGGGAATCCCTTGCTAATTAACTGTTTTTGTGAGGAATATTTTATTTTACTAAGCTTTGACAGCCAATGGCTATATCCAGGGGTTTAAAAGCTGTCGTTAGGAAATTTACTCAAACTCTTTGTTTTTATTTGTGGTTCTTTCATTTCTTAATTGCAGGTTCTGCTAAAAAGACTGCTTGGCTTTTTGTTCATGAATTCACTGCAAAATAATATTTTGTGTGTGTAAAAGGATGATTTTTCTATTTAAACTTGAATCCAAGTTCTAAATCTTCTAGTTTTGATGGTTATCAATGAACAGTTTAACTCAGATGTTTATTACTCTTCATGTGAACAGTTTAACTCGGATGTTTATTACTCTTCATGTGAACAGTTTAACTCGGATGTTTATTACTCTTCATGTGAACAGTTTAACTCGGATGTTTATTACTCTTCATGTGAACAGTTTAACTCGGATGTTTATTACTCTTCCTGTGAACAGTTTAACTCGGATGTTTATTACTCTTCCTGTGAACAGTTTAACTCGGATGTTTATTACTCTTCATGTGAACAGTTTAACTCGGATGTTTATTACTCTTCATGTGAACAGTTTAACTCGGATGTTTATTACTCTTCATGTGAACAGTTTAACTCGGATGTTTATTACTCTTCATGTGAACAGTTTAACTCGGATGTTTATTACTCTTCATGTGAACAGTTTAACTCGGATATTTATTACTCTTCATGCTTTATTTTACCTAACTATTTTGTTCTATACAGATTTGGTAACATCTCGCTCTTGATTTTCTATTAATGAATTCACTGCAGGTAGTCACTTTTGTAAGGAAAAGTTCTACCTGTTTATTAAACATTGTGACTAGGAGATAAAGCTTTTGGTTTGCAGGGTTGTCATTAAAGAATTTACCTCAGAATTTATTGAATTACTACTATTTTTATTCCTGAACATTTTTCAAATAATGGTTCCAGTAAAAAAAACAATTTTTGGCTATTTATAGAGAAATTCATTGCAAAGTAAACTTTAAAAAAAAATACAGGCTTACTTTGCTATCAAAAACAAATTACTAGGGACCAAGGTTAGTGTGGTTGGTGATTATCACCTGAAAGTCTTACCTGAGACTTCAGTTTTATTTCATGAGGAAAGGCCAACTCCTTGAGAATTCTCTACCTGATTTTCAGATTCCTTTGGCAGCTAGGACAGGGACTGGGTTCCCAGCAGTTTACTTCTTTGAGCCACTAGTAGTAACTGTTTGTGGCTTAGCTTCTGTCCACCTTCTGGTTGCCTGAGCTACTGGTGGGTCACTTCACTGTGGCCATTCTGTGCTCCTCAGACAACTCATCTTTTCCTCCTAGTCCATCTGGTGTGCCTCTCAGGGAGCCTTTAAAGACTAGGAGACAAACATGTCTTCTACAGGTATTTGGTTGTCCATTTTGAGTAGGGATAACTACTCTTGTTTTATTGGGGAAGGGAACAGACGGTGTTTCCTTTGCTTTCCCACACTTGGGAAGTCTTCCCAGTGAAGCGTTTGTCCTGTTAGCTGCTACCTGTTTCTTGGGAAATTTCCCAGCAAAAAGAATCATAATATTTTCTACTATTTCTCATCTTGAATCTTATAAAGCGCGTTTGCTGGGCTTGGCAAATTAATGATTTAAATCCTTTCAGTTTTATTAGCAATGTCTTTTATTTTTTAGAGGGAAAACTATTTTAATTTCAGAAAAAACAATAATTTACCTGATAGTTTTTTTTTTTATTCCAAGTTAAACTGTTTACATGAAGAGTAATAAACATCCGAGTTAAACTGTTTACATGAAGAGTAATAAACATCCAAGTTAAATTGTTCACAGGAAGAGTAATAAACATCCGAGTTAAACTGTTCACATGAAGAGTAATAAACATCCAAGTTAAATTGTTCACAGGAAGAGTAATAAACATCCGAGTTAAACTGTTCACATGAAGAGTAATAAACATCTGAGTTAAATTGTTCACAGGAAGAGTAATAAACATCCGAGTTAAACTGTTCACATGAAGAGTAATAAACATCCGAGTTAAATTGTTCACAGGAAGAGTAATAAACATCCGAGTTAAACTGTTCACATGAAGAGTAATAAACATCGTTTCTCTGAGTAATTTAGCCTGCAAACAACTTCCTGCAGCTATTTCCATTCCCTCTGATAATATAGGAAAAACCTTGAAAGTCTAAAGATGAATGTCATGTTTTTCAGATTTAACTTTCAGGGTAGTCTGTCAACTTCATGTGTCAAAACTGACAACATTAGATAATTAACAGCCGACCTTAGTTTTGTTTCAGGGAATAGGATACTTCTCTTTTTTTCTCAGTACACTTAGAAGCCATACACTTGTAAAATACTCTGCTGATGATATTTTCACTTCAGTTCAATGCGTTATTAATTTGTCTGGATGCATTTTCATTATTTCTAGCGTATGTCAAAGCTGAGTTCCTGACCTCCCCTCTGGAAAGAGGAACTGTTTGGTCTTTCAGTTGGTTAAGATCCTTAAAATTCTGGGGATTGTCTACTTTTTTTCTTTTCTCCAATTCCTGACAGAGAGATTCAAGGATAAAGGAAAAAAATAGAGACAAACTGTTCTACCTTTTGTACCCTCCAACCTGGCATCGTTCAATTTCCCAAATCCTAGGTTTTCAACTCCCTGACAACAGAGCACATCGAACAATTGAATTCTGGCAACTTTACTAGAAGGCTACAAGTGACAGTTGTATTCCTGCCCTCTTTAACAAAGACGTCCACTTAACTCTATTCTAGCCTCTCTGTTTCCTTCTACCTCAGCAAACTGCCTCGGGAGGTAAGAATTCCTGCTCCACAGATGCAGCAGGGAAAAGATTTTAGCTAAATAATTTCTAGGATCAAAGAAAGAAAAACTCCACAAACCTGTTACATTTTTTTTATATATTTTGAAACTGGTGTTATTTTTATAGATTCTCTAGTTGTCAAGCATTAAAAAATACTCATTCTTCACTTGGATTTGATGCTGAACATAAAGAAATCTTTTCTTATTCTTGTACTCACAGCTGTTTACAGAGATGTCTAGGGGGATTCTTCTCTAATTACGGCTTTTCCTCCTCAAGAATAAAATTAGGTGTTAAAGGGAGCATTTCCTGATATCCCTCTGTCAGATTGGATTATGCCAGGTATAGATCAAATTTTAGATTTATAGCCTTGAGTGTTTTCATGATTCCTTGGACTAGTTTTTTTTATGATGAAAGTTTTATGATTCACAAGATCTATGTGGATCCAACTCTCTCCCTCCCTTTTCAGATTTTAGGGTCATTTTTTGTCAAAGGAGTTATACTGTAGAGTGAATTGGTGGCCTGTCACCCTAGGTCTTCCTTTTAATTATTTGAAGCCCTGCTCAATCTCTGACCACAAATGCAGACGTGTTTGTGGAGATGGTCATAAAAAGGATGAAGGTGCAGGGCATGTGGAACAAACAAGACTTACTGAAGTACAAAATGTTATAGAAATAATGGTTCTATGAATATTTTAAGATCCCTGAATCATCTTTAGTTTCCAGATCTTACGTTAGCTATCTAAGACAATATCACAATCCTCTGATAAAAAATATACAAGAGGAAAGCTTTTCTTACCCCCCCCCCCTTTCAGACTACCTGTGGTAGCAGGGAAGCTAGCGTTTTGAGATTGCCCATTTCTTCAGCTACCTACATTCAGTCAGAGCATAGCTTTACTGCACACAAGCTAAGCAGAGCCAGGACAGATACCCATTACAAATTAATCCATCTGTGGGGAAACTGTTAAGTAAATTGTGTGCTATTGTAACAGACAAAGAAATTAGTGTCCAGGTTTCCTCATACTTGGAATATACAGACCTTTTCATTTCCGTGGAAGACAATGTTTTTATGTTTTTCTATCCTTTCTGCTTATAAACATGGTTCTTTTAATGAGTCAGAACTCTCTAGGGATTATTGGGGTGACCCCCTTTTTGGCTCAGGAAATAGTGGTCCTCCCTTCTTTTCAGTTTGGCCAAGGACAATTACCATATTTACTTACACAGGACAGAGGTAGTTTGATACACACAAGTTATTTTTAATTATTCAGTTAACTGCCCAGATAATATAATTTTACCTCCCTTTTAGGCACTTTTTTCCTAATGATGTACAGTAGGCATTAAAGAAGGCAAAGAAATCTGCTACTAGAAAATCATATGTAGATTAGTGGAAGAAATTTTCTATTTGGTGCCAGTCCTAGAACCAAGACCTTTTTATCAGGGGTGTGACCAGAAAATTCCATTTTTAGGTTCATAGGTTCATAGGTTTATACTAGGCTATCTGCCCTAAGGCATTTATAAGCCTAGCCCAAATTTTTGTGGCTTACGCCACCCCTTATATGAAAAAATACTGTGCCCATTAGTTTGTTGTGCCTCTGTCCAGCAGTGACACAGAGATGATTCCCGGGGTAAACCTACGATCTCCCATCCACAGGTCTAGATTTCTCTTGAACAGAGTCAGCGAGGTGCTCTGCCTCACATGGACCGGGATTTTATTCCACAGCATAAGGAGTCTCTGAGTGATAAATCTATCCCTCCAGCACGTCCTATTTATATCCGTGCTAAGGTTTAAGTCGCTTGCTCTAGTGGTTTTGGTGGATTTGGATTTTTTGAGGTGGAGCATGTCCATTAATTCCGGGTTGGACATGGCCTTGTATGTCATGCACATGTCACCTCTGAGCAGACGGTATGCGACTGAATAGAGCTGGAGTTTCTTCAATCTGGCAGCATATGACAGATTTTGGAGTCCCTTTATCCTTTTGGTGAGGAACTTTTGGGGTCTCTCCAATTGCTGCAGATGTCGAGTGAGATACATCCCGAATGGGGCATTGTACTCGATCATTGGTCTGATAAGTGAAGAGTACAGGGGAACAATGACCTCACTAGATCTGGATGTGAATCCTTCATAATCAGGTGGGCAATGTAGAAGGTCTTTCTAACCACTTTAGCAATGTGAGTGTCAAAAGAAAGGCCACTGTCAACCTGGGTCCCCAGGTCCCTGATAACCTCTTCTGTGCTTAGTGGATTGCCACCTATATGGTAGCTTGGGGTTACCTTGTTTTTCCCGAAGGGTATGACTATACATTTTTGGCGTTTAACTTCAGGCCATGGCTCTGGCACCAGCTATCTGTTTCCGTGAGTCCCTTCTGAAGGATATCCGTGTCCGATGCACTTTCCACTATGGTGCCCAGTTTGCAGTCGTCTGCAAACTTTGTCAGCCAAAGTCCTCCCATGCTGGCCTGTACTTCTGAGAAGTAGATGCCAAACAATAGGGGGCCAAGGACCGAGCCCTGTGGGACACCACTTGTGACCGGCTTGGAGTCTGACACAGCGCCAGCAGCTCTAACCCTGTGGGTTCTGTCCTTAAGCCAGTTTGCAACCCATCTTGTGACATATGGGTTTACATTTAAGCTGGTAAGTTTTCTACAATACCGAGTGGGGTATTGTGAAAAGCCTTTGCAAGGTCAAGGTAGGCTGTATGGACTGCCTTTCCCTCATCAATGGCCTTGGTGACTGTTTCGAAGAAGTCGACCAAGTTCAAAAGGCATGATCTTCCCTTGACAAATCCAAACTGGGTCGGGTCCAATGTCTGCAAGTCCCTATATCTTTGTTTATGAGCTCCATTATGATCCTCTCCATAGCTTTGCAGACTAGACTTGTTAAGCTTATGGGCGGTAATTACCAGGGTCCGTAGAGGCCGCCTTTGTGGAGTGGGACCACAGTTGCCGTCGCCACTCCTTGGGCACGTATCCTGTGGTAAGGCTGAGATTAAATAGCTGCCTTATGTGCGGGGTTAATTCCTCATTTAGTAGCACACAGCCGGGGACACCATCCGGTCCCATTGATGCTGTGTTTTTAGCTTTAGAGAGAGCAGCTTTCACCTCGCATTTGAGATGTCTGGGATGCTACATTCGGCTGCGATAGTTATCTCTCATTTAGGCTGGGAGAGGGGGATGTAATTTGCTCTGGTCCTGTCTGCCAGTATGTTGGCAATGTCTGTGGGTTCAGTGATTTTTGTATCATTTTGGACTAATTCTGAGCATATCTGGGAGTTTCCACCCAGGTTCCTAACATAGCTGAAAAAGGCCTTATGATTATCCTTTGAATCCATGGCAATTTTTCTCTCAAAATTGGCCTTAGTTGATTTTATGAGTGCTCGTATTTTTTTGCTAATAATGATCAGGGGTGACTTCCCTTTTATGGATTTTGTTCTATCATGTAATAGCTTTTTCTTCTTATTGTAAAGTTTGTTAATGGCTGGGGTCCACCAGACTGGACGTTTGCCCTTTGTGGAAAGAGTCTTGGTTTTATTTGGGATTGCCTGATCCATGCAGTCCTGGAGGTGTTCATAGAAGGCATTTGTAAGGGCTTCCGCAGCTTGGGTTGTGGTTTCCTCTGGCTCAGGGACCTTGAAGGATACTACACCAGTCTTGAGTAGTGTGAAGTTTGCTTTAGAGAAGTTCTTCACTATGGTCTTTTTTGTTTGGGGTGGGGGGATGTGGATTTCCAGTGAGATTAGTTTATGATCAGATCTCACCAATGAGGGATATACTTCGGTGTGGAGCATTTTGTCCCCATGTTTGTGACAATGAGATCTAGTATATTTTCTCCTCTCGTGGGAACAGTGACTAGCTGTTCCATGGCATTTGAATTTATGAACTCCAGGAACCGTTGGGCTAGAAAGTTAGGGCTTGAGTAATGTTCCCAGTCTATATTCGGGTAGTTGAAGTCACCCAATATGATGGTGTTTGGAGATACATTTATACCCTCCAGTGTCTTCAGGAAGGCTGTGTGGGGTTCCTGAGTTTGAGAGGGTGGCCTGTAGCATGCTACAATTTGTAGAGCAGTTTTGCCTATGGTTAGTTGCACCTGGATGGTTTCGGCTTACGTGCGTTGCCACCAACCTGGAGGTGTGGGTATCTTTTATGAATATGGATACACCCCTCCTTTTGTGGTGTGGTCCGGGTTTTGGGGCGGAGCATGATATGAGGTAAAACCTAATAGTGCCGGGGTGCTCTCAGGAGCCTTGAACCAGGTTTCAGTTACAGCACAGACATCGATGTTCTCCATACTGAGAAGGGCCTCGAGTGCGTGCATTTTGAGATTTAGACTTCTGGCATTGAGCAGCATTACCCTCAGTTTCTTCCCATTTTTGTTTTCTAGGGTGGTAGGTTTAGAATTTGAGCCTTGCCTAAAATAGGCACTGTAGGGGTGGCAAGAGCCTTAGCCAATATCCGAATCCCAGGGTGACAGGTGCAAGCCATCCCAGCGTGGCTTGTCAAGCATGTCATCCCAGGCAGACAGACACTGGATCCCCTTTGAATGACACCAGACATTAAGCCAATTGTTAAAGCTGATCATTTTGTCTCTATATTGTGGCATCATTCTTGGTGAAGGAAGGATACTGCTCAGGGTTAGGGTCATACCTGCCTGGGCTACATAATCAGAGAGCTCCTCTATGTCTCTTTTCATGTAGTCCAGGGAGGTCTCAGGTCGTTCACACCAGCATGGACAACGACTGTGTCATATTTGTACTTGCCGTGGAGTGACCCGAGTGCTTGTGTTATGTGGCGGATTCTAGCGCCCGATAGGCAGCTTACTGTGACCCTCTCCTTGTTCAGCCTGGTGAGTGGGACGTCAGTGTGTCTGACTATGGAGTCACCTATGACAAGTATGTTTGGTGTTGTATTTGGCCTTAAGGGCTGTGTCTGCTTTGCACACTGCTTTTGTGGTTTATGTGTTGCTTGTGGGGTGTCTTGAGGTAGCAGTTGTTTGGGTGTCTGCTTTGGAGGCCTCTGCTGTTTAGGTAAATTTTACTCAGAGCCTCAGTATGTCTTTGTGTGTTTATGTGTTTGATTCAGTGGAGTGGTAGCATTATGTGAGGCTGGTTTTGTGGTGTGTGTAGTTGCCTTCTCCTCCTGTCTGGTCTTGCCAGTCCTGAGTTGAGAGAGCTCAGCCTCCAGTTTGGCTAAATAGCTGCATCTCTCGCAAGTATTTGTGTTATGTGGGAGGAGAGGGTTGTCTGTGTACATGAGGCAGTTATAACATTGCCTCAAGATTCCCAGATTCACCAGCTGGACTGCAGAGGAGATTGACAACTGACCTTTGGACATGCTAGAATAATATTGGGAAATCCTTAATTGAAAACAAGGGCCAGTGGGGAGTGAGGGTGTAGTGCTTTTAATTTTTAGTGCTGACTTATATAATTGCTTTAGTGAGCAAGTGCCAGGTAACTTGAGTGCAATGTGTTACAAGTAACTAAATGAAAAACGACAAACAGTAACTTTCTTTCAAGTGAAACAAGGAAATAAGTACAGTAAGCAATGCAGATATCACTAGTGATCCACAGAAGCTGAGAAGTTGCGTATTAGGTGGAATTAGCTTCCAGGAAATAACAAGCAAACAAACAACAAGCATATAAACAAAGCTAGATTCAGCAGGCCTGGATCTAGTCTATGCTAGAGCAAACAAGGTGAACCAATTTCAGTAAGATACAGTTCAAATATTCAGGCACTATAAATCTTTAACCAGAAATTCCCAGCTCAGAAGGGCAGAGTCCAGCCTCTTCTCCCACAAGAGTGCAGACCACGAACCTTCTTAATGTAAAATAACTGGCCTGAAGCCCAAGTGCCTAAACCAGAACTAATACACTTGGACACTGGGCTCTCAATCAGCAGTTCCCAACTTAGAAGGATGAAAGCTACCTGTCCTGCCACCACAGTGCTTGCCACAAACCTTCCTAATGTAAAACAACTGGTCTGAAGCCCAAGTGCTTAATCCAAAAGACTTGAATGATAGCTACACTTTAATCAAGTTACAACCAAGCAGTAATAAATACCATTGAATACTTTAGAGAATGTCTGGATTAGTGCTCAAGTTACACAAACAAAGCTAGATCCAGCAGGCCCGAATCCAGTCTATGCCACAGCAAACAAGGCACCAACTTCAGTAAGAAACAGTTCAGATATGCATGCACTATAAGCCTTTAACCAGAAATTCCCAGCTCAGAAGGGCATAGTCCAGCCTCTCCTCCCACAAGAGTGCAGACCACGAACCCTCTTAATGTAAAATAACTGGCTTGAAAGCCCAAGTGCTTAAACCAGAATTAATACACTTTTAGAATAACAGACACTGAGCCCTCAATCAGCAGTTCTCAACCTAGAAGGATGTAAGCTACCTGTTCTGCCACAACAGTGCAGACCACAAACCCTCCCAGTGCAAAACAACTAACTGGTCCGAAGCCCAAGTGTTTAAACCAAAAGGCTTAGAATGAGTTACACCAAGCAGTAATAAATACAATTGAGTATTTTAAGATGATGCAAAAGTAAAAAGAAGTAGGTAAAAACACAAGTACAGTAAAAGCAGATGAAATTTTTTTTTTTTTTTTTTTTTTTTTTCTTCTTCTGAACAAGTGCTGAGATCAAAGAAATAGATTTGAGTGCTAAAACTAGAAAACTGGCTAGTTATAAGAAAAAAAACAAGCTAGAAGGCTTCCCTCAAACACAGAAGGGCTTGGGGGCTCAGAAGCCTACAAATAGTCTGTACCACTTAACAAGAAAGGCAGGAAATAAGCTTAATTTTTTTTTTTTTTTTATTTCCCAGATGCTCTCTTTGTACACAGTAGGAGTGCCTGAAATCAGAATATGATCTCACTGCACTCAGTTGAGTGAGCAAATGAGATGGGCCCAGAGGCAGGCTGAGGGGCGGGCAGTTTCAATGCCACTAAGATTAACACCAAAACAAAAACAGGGCGGGTGGGTGGGAATAGCAGAATAACTTCAGTAAAAATTCCTTTAACACTCCTTCATACACAGTTTAAATCAATTAAATACTGTATTTTTTTTAAAAAAAGTGCAGATAAAAGGTACTTAAATTCTCTTATACGTCCAGTTGAATATAACCAAGTTCTTAGCTGGCCAAGCTGAAGTTTTAAAGCAGGAATTATTTCACATGCACCAGTTTAAATATGCAAGGACAGGAAATCAAAGAATGTGGCTACCCCACACCTGTAATTACTAGCAAATAACAAAATTCAGCCAACACTAGCTTCAGTTCAAGTTACTGAAGAGCAGAAAAACTTCAGTTAAAAATTCCTTCAACACTCCTTCATACACAGTTTAAATCAATTAAATACTGTATTTTTTAAAAAAAAGTGCAGATAAAAGGTACTTAAATTCTCTTATACGTCCAGTTGAATATAACCAAGTTCTTAGCTGGCCAAGCTGAAGTTTTAAAGCAGGAATTATTTCACATGCACCAGTTTAAATATGCAAGGACAGGAAATCAAAGAATGTGGCTACCCCCACACCTGTAATTACTAGCAAATAACAAAATTCAGCCAACACTAGCTTCAGTTCAAGTTACTGAACAGCAGAATAACTTCAGTTAAAAATTCCTTCAACACTCCTCCATACACAGTTTAAATCAATTAAATACTGTATTTTTAAAAAAGTGCAGATAAAAGGTACTTAAATTCTCTTATACGTCCAGTTGAATATAACCAAGTTCTTAGCTGGCCAAGCTGAAGTTTTAAAGCAGGAATTATTTCACATGCACCAGTTTAAATATGCAAGGACAGGAAATCAAAGAATGTGGCTACCCCCACACCTGTAATTACTAGCAAATAACAAAATTCAGCCAACACTAGCTTCAGTTCAAGTTACTGAAGAGCAGAATAACTTCAGTTAAAAATTCCTTCAACACTCCTTCATACACAGTTTAAATCAATTAAATTTAATTAAATGTGGCTACCCCCACACCTGTAATTACTAGCAAATAACAAAATTCAGCCAACACTAGCTTCAGTTCAAGTTACTGAAGAGCAGAATAACTTCAGTTAAAAATTCCTTCAACACTCCTTCATACACAGTTTAAATCGATTAAATACTGTATTTTTAAAAAAAAGTGCAGATAAAAGGTACTTAAATTCTCTTATATGTCCAGTTGAATATAACCAAGTTCTTAGCTGGCCAAGCTGAAGTTTTAAAGCAGGAATTATTTCACATGCACCAGTTTAAATATGCAAGGACAGGAAATCAAAGAATGTGGCTACCCCCACACCTGTAATTACTAGCAAATAACAAAATTCAGCCAACACTAGCTTCAGTTCAAGTTACTGAAGAGCAGAATAACTTCAGTTAAAAATTCCTTCAACACTCCTTCATACACAGTTTAAATCAATTAAATACTGTATTTTTTAAAAAAAGTGCAGATAAAAGGTACTTAAATTCTCTTATCGTCCAGTTGAATATAACCAAGTTCTTAGCTGGCCAAGCTGAAGTTTTAAAGCAGGAATTATTTCACATGCACCAGTTTAAATATGCAAGGACAGGAAATCAAAGAATGTGGCTACCCCACACCTGTAATTACTAGCAAATAACAAAATTCAGCCAACACTAGCTTCAGTTCAAGTTACTGAAGAGCAGAATAACTTCAGTTAAAAATTCCTTCAACACTCCTTCATACACAGTTTAAATCAATTAAATACTGTATTTTTAAAAAAAAGTGCAGATAAAAGGTACTTAAATTCTCTTATACGTCCAGTTGAATATAACCAAGTTCTTAGCTGGCCAAGCTGAAGTTTTAAAGCAGGAATTATTTCACATGCACCAGTTTAAATATGCAAGGACAGGAAATCAAAGAATGTGGCTACCCCCACACCTGTAATTACTAGCAAATAACAAAATTCAGCCAACACTAGCTTCAGTTCAAGTTACTGAAGAGCAGAATAACTTCAGTTAAAAATTCCTTCAACACTCCTTCATACACAGTTTAAATCAATTAAATACTGTATTTTTTAAAAAAGTGCAGATAAAAGGTACTTAAATTCTCTTATCTGTCCAGTTGAATATAACCAAGTTCTTAGCTGGCCAAGCTGAAGTTTTAAAGCAGGAATTATTTCACATGCACCAGTTTAAATATGCAAGGACAGGAAATCAAAGAATGTGGCTACCCCCACACCTGTAATTACTAGCAAATAACAAAATTCAGCCAACACTAGCTTCAGTTCAAGTTACTGAAGAGCAGAATAACTTCAGTTAAAAATTCCTTCAACACTCCTTCATACACAGTTTAAATCAATTAAATACTGTATTTTAAAAAAAAGTGCAGATAAAAGGTACTTAAATTCTCTTATTCGTCCAGTTGAATATAACCAAGTTCTTAGCTGGCCAAGCTGAAGTTTTAAAGCAGGAATTATTTCACATGCACCAGTTTAAATATGCAAGGACAGGAAATCAAAGAATGTGGCTACCCCACACCTGTAATTACTAGCAAATAACAAAATTCAGCCAACACTAGCTTCAGTTCAAGTTACTGAAGAGCAGAATAACTTCAGTTAAAAATTCCTTCAACACTCCTTCATACACAGTTTAAATCAATTAAATACTGTAAAAGTACAGATAAAAGGTACTTAAATTCTCTTATAAGTCCAGTTGAATATAACCAAGTTCTTAGCTGGCCAAGCTGAAGTTTTAAAGCAGGAATTATTTCACATGCACCAGTTTAAATATGCAAGGACAGGAAATCAAAGAATGTGGCTACCCCACACCTGTAATTACTAGCAAATAACAAAATTCAGCCAACACTAGCTTCAGTTCAAGTTACTGAAGAGCAGAATAACTTCAGTTAAAAATTCCTTCAACACTCCTTCATACACAGTTTAAATCAATTAAATACTGTATTTTAAAAAAAAAAGTGCAGATAAAAGGTACTTAAATTCTCTTATTCGTCCAGTTGAATATAACCAAGTTCTTAGCTGGCCAAGCTGAAGTTTTAAAGCAGGAATTATTTCACATGCACCAGTTTAAATATGCAAGGACAGGAAATCAAAGAATGTGGCTACCCCACACCTGTAATTACTAGCAAATAACAAAATTCAGCCAACACTAGCTTCAGTTCAAGTTACTGAAGAGCAGAATAACTTCAGTTAAAAATTCCTTCAACACTCCTTCATACACAGTTTAAATCAATTAAATACTGTATTTTAGAAAAGTGCAGATAAAGATACTTAAATTCTCTTCATGCTCCAGTTGAATATAACCAAGTTCTTAGCTGGCCAAGCTGAAGTTTTAAAGCAGGAATTATTTCACATGCACCAGTTTAAATATGCAAGGACAGGAAATCAAAGAATGTGGCTACCCCACACCTGTAATTACTAGCAAATAACAAAATTCAGCCAACACTAGCTTCAGTTCAAGTTACTGAAGAGCAGAATAACTTCAGTTAAAAATTCCTTCAACACTCCTTCATACACAGTTTAAATCAATTAAATACTGTATTTAAAAAAAAAGTGCAGATAAAAGGTACTTAAATTCTCTTATTCGTCCAGTTGAATATAACCAAGTTCTTAGCTGGCCAAGCTGAAGTTTTAAAGCAGGAATTATTTCACATGCACCAGTTTAAATATGCAAGGACAGGAAATCAAAGAATGTGGCTACCCCACACCTGTAATTACTAGCAAATAACAAAATTCAGCCAACACTAGCTTCAGTTCAAGTTACTGAAGAGCAGAATAACTTCAGTTAAAAATTCCTTCAACACTCCTTCATACACAGTTTAAATCAATTAAATACTGTATTTTTTTAAAAAGTGCAGATAAAAGGTACTTAAATTCTCTTATACGTCCAGTTGAATATAACCAAGTTCTTAGCTGGCCAAGCTGAAGTTTTAAAGCAGGAATTATTTCACATGCACCAGTTTAAATATGCAAGGACAGGAAATCAAAGAATGTGGCTACCCCACACCTGTAATTACTAGCAAATAACAAAATTCAGCCAACACTAGCTTCAGTTCAAGTTACTGAAGAGCAGAATAACTTCAGTTAAAAATTCCTTCAACACTCCTTCATACACAGTTTAAATCAATTAAATACTGTATTTAAAAAAAGTGCAGATAAAAGGTACTTAAATTCTCTTATACGTCCAGTTGAATATAACCAAGTTCTTAGCTGGCCAAGCTGAAGTTTTAAAGCAGGAATTATTTCACATGCACCAGTTTAAATATGCAAGGACAGGAAATCAAAGAATGTGGCTACCCCACACCTGTAATTACTAGCAAATAGCAAAATTCAGCCAACACTAGCTTCAGTTCAAGTTACTGAAGAGCAGAATAACTTCAGTTAAAAATTCCTTCAACACTCCTTCATACACAGTTTAAATCAATTAAATACTGTATTTTTTAAAAAAGTGCAGATAAAAGGTACTTAAATTCTCTTATACGTCCAGTTGAATATAACCAAGTTCTTAGCTGGTCAAGCTGAAGTTTTAAAGCAGGAATTATTTCACATGCACCAGTTTAAATATGCAAGGACAGGAAATCAAAGAATGTGGCTACCCCCACACCTGTAATTACTAGCAAATAACAAAATTCAGCCAACACTAGCTTCAGTTCAAGTTACTGAAGAGCAGAATAACTTCAGTTAAAAATTCCTTCAACACTCCTTCATACACAGTTTAAATCAATTAAATACTGTATTTTTAAAAAAAAAAGTGCAGATAAAAGGTACTTCAATTCTCTTATACGTCCAGTTGAATATAACCAAGTTCTTAGCTGGCCAAGCTGAAGTTTTAAAGCAGGAATTATTTCACATGCACCAGTTTAAATATGCAAGGACAGGAAATCAAAGAATGTGGCTACCCCCACACCTGCAAACTCTTTTTGATGCCCCCAACCCACTTGGCATTTAAAAATCGACACATCTTTCAAGATGTTGCCCCTGCAGCAGTTAATAAATGTACACATCATTTTCAGTGGGCCGATCTAAAACTATTAAATACATTCCTTTTAGATTACCAATCCTGTCTGTAAGCAAGGTATACAACTTGTTTGAGGCATCATTTGAGACATTTGTAGCCATAGCATAGCCTGGAAAAAGCTTCAATGTTTAAGTGATGCAAAATAAAAATGTACTCTGTAGAGTACAAGGAGCATACCTGGTTACACTCTTACTTTTTTATAGTCAGTTTATTTATCGACATTTGATTACCGGGAAAATCTGACTGGGTAGGAGCCCATTTTCAGCAGAACCTAGGGAGAAAAGCTCCAAAGTATTACAAAACATTTTAAGAACGATAATTTTACAGCTTTTAAAAAAATATAAAAAACAAATACAGTTTAAATAATTATACCATATTAGACATAATATGAAAATATTGATTAAAAATAGATAAGTTATATGACAGTGATTTAGTAGTTAGAGAAACTTTAGCCAGTTTATAGAGAAATTAAAGGAAATTTTGAATACTACAAACTGGACTTGCATTATGAAGTGAGAGAAAAGCAGGCTTATGCTATAAATAGAAAGCTGTGGAGAGAAAGTAATAGAAGGAAGTGAGCAAAGAAGGGAGAGTAAGGAGATGTGAGGTATGAATAGGTATTGTTCACATTTTGTGGTATAGTGTATCCTGGTATTGTGCAAGAACAGAACTAGCTTTAGCCTAGGAGGTCTTTCAGAATGGTTTTGATGGATGGGAGAGAGGGTATTGACTTGATGGATAGAAAGAAAGAGTTCCATGTCTTAGCAACATGGTATAATTACAGACAATTCCCAGCAGATTTGATAGTTTTGTGGACAGATGGGAGCTTTAGCTCATTGGTTGCAATGACCAACTAGGAACATAGTTGTGCAGAATATTTATTGCTGTACAAGCAGATGCATTCTGGATAATTTTATAGGTGGTAAGCAAATGTGTATATGTTAGTTGATTGAGTAGTTATAATCAACATAAGCTTTTTAGTGCTATACAGTAGTGGGCTTTGAAAGCATTGTTCAAGTTTTGATTTGTGGGGAATTGGTAAGTAGTGGAAAATGTAGTTTATTTGCTTTGGTGAGCAAGATTTTGGCTCTATAAAGCATCCCTAGTTTTTGATGAGTTTTTCTTATGCAATTGTGTATATGCAGGTCGAATTTAAGATTATAATCCATTATCATTCTTAATAATTTACTATGAGAAGTGACTTCAATGGTTGTATTATCAAGAGAGAGGACTTTAAATTTTGTTTTTTTTCTTGGGAGAGGGATTTGGGAAAAGGAGGTTTGCTTTTTTAGGACTGAGCATAAGGTATGAGTTACAAAGCCATGTTTCAGTTGCTGTTAAAAGCTTCCTGAGTACTTTTTTGGAGGTGTGCCACAGTGGCAGATTTGCAAATGAGTGTGGAGTCATCTGCTTGCTGTATTAGGGAGAACTGCGCTGGAGGGCTTCTGTGAGAATGTTAAAGAGGAGGAGACAAAGAATAGAGCCTTGTGGTACACCAGTGGTGACTGGGAGGTATGGAGAGAGGGTGGAGTGCCATTTTACTGGCGGATACCTATTGGATAGGTAGCTTTTGAATCACAGAAAGATGGGCTGAGAGAGACTAAATGAGGACATTTGAAGCAGAAGTGTGCTGTGACAGACTGTGTCAAAAGCTTTAGACAACTCTTGAAATAGGGAGGAGACTACTTTGCCATTATCTCTAGTTTTATTGACAGCATCAGTATAGGTTAGACGTTCAGTGTTAGTATTATGGGAAGGACGGAAGCCATGTTGTATGGGGGATACGAGTTCTCCCTGCAGGAGACAGTTTAGCAATTGTTTTTTTAATACATTTTTCAAGTATTTTGGATAGCGGAGTAAAACTGCTAATAGGTCTGAAGTTAGCAATGTCGGTTGGTTCCTTTGAACAGAGGGATAATGTGTGACTTTTTCCAGAGAGAGGGAACATGGGATTCCTGGACTGACCTGTTTATAAAAAATTGAGACAGGGTAGGCAATGCTATTGGGTGTTACTTTAATGTACTTCTATGGAAGGTCATCAGCTGAAGTACAGCAGGATTTGAGTTTAAGAATAGTCTGTATAGGATGTGCTACAGGTTTAAATATGAAAGTAGATGCAGTGATACATGGCTGCTTTGTAGGGTTAGGATTAGATGTTGGGAAGTCATTGGTAAGAGATGCTATACTATCAAATAAGACTTGAAATTGTATTGCATTTTCAAGTAATGAGTTATTAGGAGAGGGTTTAGGCCTGAATTTATGGCCAGGACATAAGATTTCTTTAATGGCTGTCCAGAATTGTTTAGGGTTGTGTTTACTATTATTCTGGAAGTTATAATAGTATATTTTTTATCTTCACTAATTTGATTTTAGTATGATTATGAAGCATTCTGAAGTTTAGGATATTGTGGTGTTTTATAATTTTGCCATTCTTTCCATGTTTTTTCTCTGTCCTGCATTAACATTCTACTCTTTTTGGATAGTCAAATTGCATTATTTTTAGCCTCTTCCTTCTAGGAGGTGGAAGGCTATTTAAGATATTCAGAAAACTTATACTGAATTCATTTACAGCATCATCTATGGGAGGAGTTTTATGAAGTTCCAGTTAATAGCTGATAGTGTAGCAATGAACATTTCTAGGTTAAACTTGTAAAAGTTGCATGTTGTTTAATAAACATGATGTTTAAGTGGATGTGTGAAATATCTAGTTGTATAAATTTGAAGAGGGTCACTAAGACAGTTAGACATTGTATCTGAGATGATATATTTACTAGGGTCTGATCCTAGGATCCAGTCTATTAGGAAATGTGACATTTTGCTGTAATGTAGGGGGCTATTAATCAGTTGTGTGAAACCAAATATGTTTGCTCTAGCTGTAGGGGAGTTAGAGTTTATGTTCAACCAAATGAGATTCACATCAACTAGTAGTATTATTTCTTCGGGAATTGGTATGCATACCCAATGTAAAAATATGTTCTAGTATAGCAATATTGTTGTGAAGAGGGTTGTAAAGAAAAGTAATATTTGTTTATAATTATTTAATTTCAGGAAAGTAATAAGAAGGTCTGTTAAATTGAATTTTAACATTGGTTTGTTGTAAGGGAAAATGTGGTAGCTGTTGGGAAATATTAAATCAGTACAACCACATTTCCTCTTTATACAGTCATTATAGACGATATTATACCCAGAAGGATTTCAGAGTTGTTTATGCTGGTTTTAAGCCAAGTTTCAGTTACAGTGAGAATGTCAGACTTATGTTGGATAATACAGACATGTAGTTCAACAATTTTATTTCTTATGTTTCTAACATTTATGGCATTTATGATAGCAAACCTCAGATTACATAAAATGTGTGGTTTTCTGGCAAATCACAGGGATGATGTGAGGAATGAAATCACTAAATGATGACATACATTTGAGTTTCAGACTTCATGTCCTTTAGAAAAATGCATCTTTAACACATGTAGGACTAGAGGAGTATGTGGAAGAGAATTGTCGTGATACCACTGTGATAGGTAGGGTCAGGGTTAGGGTGAATGTCTCCTCCTAGAAGGATTTTAGTATATTGGGGACTTTTTGATACATGTGTTTTGGAGAATATTTTTACACTTAATTTTGTTTTGGTTAGAGTTATCGGTCTATATTTGGAGTAAGAGGTGGAGATATATTGAGAGTTAATACAGAGTCATGGTCATGGTTGGATGAAAGATGGTCCAGTAGCAGGAGACAAACAGAGGCTAAGCTGAGTAGTACCATGATTAGGTAAAGGGATCTGTATATTATAGCTGGCAGGTAGTATGGAAGTAGAGATCAAAAGAAGGAAAAAGTTATTGCATGGTAGAAGGATATTTTGTTTTGGTGGATTCTGAAAGCTGATTGAGGGTAGGTGGGAAAGAAGTATTTTCTATGAAGGAAAATAGCTAGGTTCTAGTATCTTCTCTGGAATGTAAGGAACAGGGGGCTTAAAAGTCTAGAGTATGATAATATAGGTAAAATAGGAAATAGTGATGGTTTATTTGGAAAAAGAAGATACAATATAGAATATATAAGTGCTGTTAGGGGTGTGTGACTATGAATGTATATAATGCAAAGCAGATGGGAGAGAAGTATAGTTTGGAATGGTGCTAAAATGACTAAATGGATGTTGGGAATTAGGCAAAAAGAAACAAGAATGTTTGTATGATATTAGTAAGGTTGCTCTGAAGGGTAAGGGAATAGGAGTCACAAGTGAAATGTGTATGTAGTAAGTATAATAGTAGTGTAAGAGGGGGGTGTGTGGGGATTGGGGGTAGGGGGATGAAGCCAAGCATAGTAGGCTTCCATCCTCAGGCCAAATTATGACAGACAGTAATCAGTTTATAAGCAATACAAAGCAATTAACAGAGAGATACAGCGTAGAAAAGCATTTTTTTTTCATTTTCTGAATGCAGATACCTGTCAGCCAGGAAGACTAAGTAACTGTCATATACAGTGTAATATATTGGTTAAGAGAAAAGACAGTGGCCAACTTAGTAAGTGCTCCTTAGAGTCTAGTAACAACTCTGTCAGGGGGTTGTTAAAAACTAATTTCCAGCACAGGCAGGCACATATTTGACTAGATGAATTAATACAATACACAACAAGGTTCTTAAAGTTAAATTGTATAAATACAAAATTTTTAGTGAAAACATCTGGAGTCGGCCATTGGAGTGGAACCTCTGCAGTAGCCTCCAGCTGCCCCAGATTCTACAATATTTGACAGTCAGTTTACTTTGGCCAGTTATTTGTCTTTAAGATTCATATTTAGGCCATGTTTGTTTGTCTGACTTTAGAGTCCGCCCTTTCTTCTTTCCAAGTTTTTGGAAAGGGAGTCTATACTTCCATCTTATTGGAGAAGTGGCTCCTTCTGTGATCTTTATTTTATATGGGGGAAAAAACTGTGCTGTTCTCTTTGAATATGGTCATCAGGCAGATTGAAGTTCTTATTGTGTTTAACAGCTTTCTCTTTGCATTGAATTCTGTTAGAAGAGTATTCTTATGGTGAATTGATCTTACCTCATCCTTATATATCCTTATATAGACAGAGTAAGTCCAACATAAACTAACAAAATCTTTCATGCCAAAGTGGTTTCAAAGTTTAATTCAGCCATATTCTTCTTCTCCCTATTTTTCTTTCCAGACACACTAAGTGAGAGAGAAAGAATTGTACATACTCTGGAGATCCACAGGCTACTCAGATACTTTTATGCAAAAGCAAAAATTTCTGGAAGTCTGTTCAAGCATGCATTTTACAAGTTATAACAGGAACCATTTTTACAGGGCTTTGGCTATTTCTATAACTCTTGGAAAAAGGCATCTCCTAGAAATTTTGTAGAGACGGCATCATGTTTTTGTGTATGCATCTTACCAAGTAATACAAACTGGATTCCTCCTTTTCTAGGTGCAGAAGAGGTTGTGCTAGAACTATCCTCCATGGATCCTGGACTCTGATTTTTCCTACTCCCTGCATTCTAAGTTTTGTTACTTGTCCTACATAGCTTAGGCTCATGCAACAGTGATCTAATAATGAATATATCAAGCGAAAATAAAAAGTTCCAATCACTAATACACAATGGAGGCACAAACGCAAGTAAAATTCCAAGTAAAATATTCCACAAGAGCTTTATTACAAAGGTGAGCGCTATCCTGGTTGCTTCTTCAGACCAAAATGAATTTATTCTTAGAAAACACGAACACATCATAAAATCATCCAATCAACATAAAAAAGGTGTGCAAGCACTTAAAAATGTTAAGGAACAAACCATTTAAAATGTAGGTAACCATATTGCCATGAACCTACTTAAAAACAACTAAAAACATGTAACAAAGTATCAAAAAGAAAGTAACAGATATAGTTCATGTTACTTTCTTCCTAAGTTTCCTGCTTTTTAATATTGTTACATAATAATTAAGTCCCGGTGGTTTATGTGCAGCTAACATTAAAATCCATCTAAGTTCTTTTTGTTCTGTCTTTTTGCTTAAGTTCCCCACCTCTCATATTATCTATTAGATTCATACCTCTCAACTGTACAGATTTTCGCAGAATGTCCAGATTTTTGCCTTATATATAGTAGAAAATCAATAAAGACTGAAGTTAGAAAATAAAGACAGGCACTTGAGTTTCAGACTTCATATCTTTCAGAAAATACATGCTAATGCAAAACCTGTTATTCTATCAACTTTCTATGTTTGTAAGAGCAGTATTTAAAAATTGTTCCTATTTCTGGGCCTTTGTCCCACTTTTGTGTATGGCTTTGTCCAGATTTTTTGCTCTAAGAAGTTGAGAGGTATGATTAGATTATCTATAATGGAAAAACTAAAAAAGTGATTCTCCCCTTCCTGAATCATATGTTTGGCTAACGCACTGTGTTCCTGCCTACTCCTAGAGCAATAGAGATGGTCTCAAATACATTCACTCAAGCGTCTGTTGGTCTTGCCAACATAGAATGCTTTGCAGCATACACAGTGGGCCAAATATACTACATTTAAACTTATATGGTTTCCGTGTTATTGGATGGATAAAAAGTCTGTTTGTCTCAATATATTGGCAGAATGCACAATCATTGCACCTCATTGTTCCATAAGTCACTAATGGAACCTGGTTCATCCTTTCTGTTAATCAAAGCATGTCCTTAAGGGACCTTTTATTCTTAAATACAAACTTTGGTCTACTACCCACAATTCTATTAACCTTATCATCTGTACATAAGATATGCCAATTCCTATATAGTATGTCCTTAACTAAGTTATTATCTACCGAATGTGTCATATTATAATTCAAGGTTTGTACAATACCAGTTCTTTTCTTAAGGGTTGGACCACCTCCAACGGGACTAGAGAAATATGGTTTCCATTTCCCTTTATTACCTCTCATGACCTTAGCTGTGGAACAGGCCTCCTCTAACTCTTTTACAGGATAACCTCTATTAGCAAACTCCTTGCTCATGGTTACCAAACTACTTTCAAAGTCCTGGTCCCTTGCATGCAATCTAGACATTCGCACAGCCTGATTTTTCACAACGTTCTTAAAAATGTGGGGGTGGGTGCATGCTTGTATGGTGGACATAACTATTTTGATAGCACTCTTTTCTATATAGTCTGGTGTATATCTTTCCTGATGCCACTTCCTTTATTATATTCACGTCCAAGAATTCAATGTTAGTCCTTGAACTATTTACTGTAAAAGTCAGAAACTCTGTACTGATATTTAAATATTCAACAAATTAATTTAACTTATTTTCAGTACCATTCCATAAAAAGAACAGGTCGTCTACAAAACGTCGACAGAACAATAAATTCCCATGAAAAACATTATTGTTCATCATAAAACACTGTTCCCACTGTGCCATTACTAAATTAGCATAGCTATTAGTCATTGGGGTCCCCATGGCCACTCCTGATGTTTGTAGATAATATTTAATATTTTAGAGATGTTTGTTTTGTTTAAAAGTAAAGTCAAGGTGGTAGATTCAATAAAAAAACCCACCTATTTAATTAATTAATTGATTATTTAATCAATTTTTAATTAAGCTGTTGCTGTTTAAATGTTAGCTGGAGGGAGTGTATGTTAAATCTGAAGAAGCATGCCAGTGGAGCATGTGAAAGCGCTCATTTCTGTTCATGAAACTTGGATTTTATATACGTTGTGGTGGTCGTGTCCAGTCCTTTCGCCTCAAATAATATTTAATATCAAAAGTAAACACATTGAATTCTAATATCCCCTCAAGTAAAAAGCACATTAAATCGATTTTCTCCATGGTAAATACAGCTTCTTTTTTCAAAAATTTCTTCACATAACTTATTCCTATTTCATTAGGAATACTGGTAAAAAGAGATACAACATCTAGAGTTGACTAACAGCTCCTCCCCCGTTACCTTGTAACTATT
The DNA here is from genome assembly GCF_019279795.1 of Protopterus annectens. NCBI lineage: Eukaryota > Metazoa > Chordata > Ceratodontiformes > Protopteridae > Protopterus > Protopterus annectens. Next base: position 7,860,152 of record NC_056739.1, read on the forward strand.
CAAAAAGGTGTAGAAATCTTTCAAGAAATGTTCAGTGTCTCTCAGTATTGAACCATACTCAGAAATCAAAGACCTTAATTGTTTTCCATAAAAATAGATGCCGGCTCATTGATCCATCCAGCCCCTGAAACAATGGGTCTGAACGGTGGTCTTAATCTATTTTTATGGACTTTCGGAAGTCCATTAAAACTAGGAACAACCGGTATATCAACAGTAAAATATTTATATAAATTTTCAGGTTTGTTCCCTAAAATTTTTAAGTGCTTGCAATGGTTTGTTCCTTAAATTTTTAAGTGCTTGCAAATGGTTTGTTTCTTAACATTTTTAAGTGCTTGCACACCTTTTTTATGTTGATTGGATGATTTTATGATGTGTTCTTTTTAAAAATAGGTGTGTTTTCTAAGAATAAATTCATTTTGGTCTGAAGAAGCAACCGGGATAGGTTGCGAAAGCGCTCACTTTTGTAATAAAGCTCTTGTGGAATATTTTACTTGGAATTTTACTTGCTTTTGTGCCTCCATGGTGTATTAGTGATTGGAACTTTTTATTTTTGCTTGAACTGTTTGTGGTATTTGTTCCAACACTTTAACAGCAGGTCTTTTTCTCTTTTATTACTAATAATGAACATAGTACAGTGTATAGCTGTGTAAGTAAACTTATCATAACAGTAGATTTTTGAAAAGATCACTGTTGCAGTCATACGGACCGCGGTGGTGGTGCTGAGGTAGCGTTGTCGCCTCACAGTAAGACACTGTCCGGTTCGATTCTCAGCTAGAGCGTCTTCTGTGTGGAAAAATGCGTGAATGGACGTACCTTCGTTGAAGGTTGTGCGTCAGGGCTAACAGCTCGGCACGTAAAAATCAACTGCCAATCATTAGCGGACCGGAGTTCCGCTGTGGCGACCCCTAACCGGGAAAAAGCCAAAAGACATAACAACTGTTGCAGTCGTACCCTCCCTCCATCCTCCTCTAGTTTTTTGTTTTTGCCAGGATGAGAAATTTTCACCTTTTTATTCCTATTTGGCAGGGCTCTAGCCCTCCTTCTGAGACAAGAAGGCTCCAAGTTTTTGTCACCCTAGCCATGAGCTGTACAGTGCCTAGGGCATGTTGGAGCAAGTCTAAAGCTTTGGAAGCTGACTGGCTGGGGGTGATCCTTGACAGGACGCATCCCATTAATAGTTTAGACCACTGCAACAGTGATCTATTTGGTCATCTACTGTTACGGTACCTTTATACTTACACATCTGTTTGTTTGTGTCGTTCGGCTTTTCCCGGTTAGGGGTCACCACAGCGGAAACTCCGGTCCGCTAAATAATGATTGGCAGTTGATTTTTATGTACTGGCTTACCGGGCCTAACGCACAACCTTCAACGAAGGAACGCCCATTCACGCATGTCGCCACACAGAAGACGCTCTAACTGAGAATCGAACGGGCAACGTCTAACTGTGAGGCGGCAACGTTAATGTCTTAAGCATACTTCTCAACTGTACAGATTTTTCCTCAAAATTCAGGTCTGTCCCTCATAAAATGTGTGGTTTTCTGGCAAATCACAGGGATGATGTGATGAATGAAATTACTAAATGATGACATACATTTGAGTTTAAGACTTCATATCCTTTAGGAAATGCATCTTTAACATAGAAAATAGCTAGAATATCAGGGTTTAAGTTTAAAATAGCAGTATGTAAAATCTGTTCCTATTTTTGGGGCTTTGTTTCCCCATTAGGTCAAGTTTTGCCCAGATTTCTTGAGCTAAGAGATTGAGAAGTATGGTTAAGTGAATTAGAACATTTAAAATTATCCTTCATTTTGGGCCCTTGTATCCCTATTATGTTTGACTTTGCCCAGAATTCTCGAGTAAAGACGTTGAGATGTATGCTGTCATATATTTACCCAACTGTAACTATCCCCGGTCTGTAGAAACATTTCTGACTGGGGCTCAAAACTTTGCTCTGTACCTCATAAAATTGATAATCTGGGACAGAAAATGTACTGGATTACACCTAATAAACGATGACAATCTTTGTAGTTACACACTTATTTAACTTAAGATTCATATTCACGGCTCTCGTCGAATCGAGGACAAATCCAGAAATGAGGGACGTTTTTAAAATATTAACACTACTAAATTCATTATCAAAATAAGATAATGTGAGCGTTGCCTGTATTATTATAAATAACGTTTATACGGTATTTTCTGTACAGTGTGTCTGTCTAGTTTAGATAAAATCTGATTAGCTGCAATATACGCTGTAACTTTGTTTTGGTGTCTCTGTAAACATTCCTGCTCTGTTTTTTTTTTTTTTTTTTTTTAGGGGGGGGGGGGGGGCTGTGGTAAAAGAAGACCCTTGTAAACCAATCTATTATACTGGTTGGTTATTAAAAGCTAAAGCAAAACAAAAGCAGGCAAAGAAGCTTCATTGCTTTGACAGCCCGACTTCTTTTTACTTTTCCACTATTGCGATTTTACTTTCTCACCCAGACAACATAGCTATTAAACGGGTTTGTGTGTGTAAGTTTCAGTCTTCCAGGCCCTGGATGTTATTAAATTCATATTTCGAAAAACGTAAACATTGTACAAAAGAACCAGGAGCTACGTTTTGCTACAATCTTTACAGTTTTTGAAAAATAAGATGTAGCAGCATATCGTGAGAGAGTACGTAATCACAGTAGAGTTGTTTACAAATAATAAACCCGAAGAGTGACTTCATTGATAGATATATATTCATTCATAGGTGGAAGTGTTTAACATTTATAGCAGAGGGAATTCTTCAGCCGCCAGGTTGTATTGTTGGAAACACCTAAACGTGCCCCACGCGGCCACATCTATTTTCCAGTCAGCCATCACAACTGTTACTGTGCCCTTTGCAGGCGTGCCCGCCCAGACTGAGTATTAGCGGAAGAATTGAGGTAGACCGTGCAGTGGGAGTATTATCTTCGACCAGCTGCTGAAGTTTAGTTTCATTCTTCTTATCCACTCTCTGCGACTGGGGTGCAAAGTTTGACTTTTATACGATTGTAGTAAAGTCGGGGCGACCCATTCTCTGCACTCTACAAAACCGTTTTCTCTGCTGTAGCGTTGTGATTTAACAACTCACGGACATGGGGTCACTCTCAGGAGGCATGAGCTGCATCAAATACCTCTTGTTTTTCTTCAATTTTATTTTTTGGGTAAGTGAGCTATTAGTTGTAGGAGAAACACAGATAGTTGTTTTCCTTTTTGTTTACATAGTTTTAAAGTACAGACATGCTGTTTTAAGATTAACTGTGCTCACCACAAGTTTGGAGTCGCTTTGGTATGCCACAGGGCAGCACTAAATATTGGTGATTTACTAAGTACAAATGTAGGCAATGCTAGCCAGCTTAAAAAGCAGACGCTTTTCCAGAGGCTTGGCGGTCCCTTAAGGTGTCCTGACATAATGTAAACAGAAAAGCCATCGGGCAAAAATGTGAACAGTAACCTCTTAGCAAGACGCTTCAGATAAATTAAAAAGCTGCTTTGGAGAAAACTTATGCAAAATAAATTGAAACGAGGCCAACTCCAAGAAGTGGAAAATACTCCGGACGTTGGAATTCTGCCTGGAAAATGTATAGACACATCATAATTCGCGCAAAATTAATATATGGCAAACGTTTTGTGCCATATTTATTTATTTTTACTTCGTTGACCAGCTTAATTTACTGGTCCGAGGAGCATGTTCAGTCACAACCAGAATGCAAATATACAGAAATACAGTAGGAATTAAGAGTTACTTGATTACACACGTGAGACACATCGTTTGAAAACTAGTTCTTGGCGGATTTAATGGTAGATTTGTCTGGATCTGTTCTCATTTTGCTTTAAAATGTGCATTTTGTGAAGTTTGTGACTCCGTGATAAAACACAGTGAACAGTCACCAAACGCTATCAAGCATCATAGTTAAGATTTTTTTTTCTTTGAATAAAATGCATGCTACTACAATTTTTTGCAGGGCAATTTTGTGAAGATTAATATTTGAAAGATATCTCTAATTTAGACCTTTTGTCTCTCTTGATTATTTCAGCTTTGCCCTGCTCTCTGACTAAAACTTCCAAATAACTGTGCTGGACCGTATGCCAGCTACACACCCATGCAAGGCAACATATTTCCTCAGGTTGTTTATGTCCAGATAGCCCTTGCCTGTTTTGACATATGGGATTACCACCCTTTCAGATGCAAGACAGCTACACCTGGAACCAGTACAAAGTGTTGTTCTTTTATTTTATTTTGCCAAAATAAAAGTTCACCCTTGCAGAATTTCAGTTGTTTCTGCTTCACATCATATTAAAATATTTCAGACATAAACCTTGTTTTGTATAACTGCTAATGAAAAGAAAATATATTTTTTTGTTCTGTAAACTGAAGACATTTGTTTGCTATGTTCATGTTTTTCACAGAACAGAATTGCCCAAATATATACAGTCCTACCTTAAGAAGAATAGGTGGTAACCCTGTTGTAAAATCAACTGATAACAGCTTTCAGTTTCTGCCCTGACAGCGATGGGCTTTACGGGTGTGTCCTTGGCAACTAACTGCTTGCATAGCATAGTCTGACACGGGTAGAGATGTTGCTAATATAGGGCACATATTTGGCATCTTTAACAAATGCAAATAAATACATTTTAAAACAGTGGTGATTATCTTTTGTAGTTCAGCAAGTGTTATCTGCATAACAGGTAATAAAGTTTAACAATTTTGAAGGCTAATCTTACACTGGTGTGGACTGGGTATCTATTTTTCCCAGTTACTGAACATATACAGTAGTAAGATTTGTTCTTAAGACTCTACTGATCTTATTAGTATTGTGGTTAGCTACACTAGTTTTTGTTAGTGTTTCTCTTTTTATGCCCTGGGAGTTCTTAGTCATTACTCTTAAGATAGTTGTATATATAGATAGAGAAGAAGTATACGACCGTCGTTAAAATTACTGCATCATATTTTTCTTACATTAAAATTTGCATATATTCCAACGTACTTTATAAATGACTTGCTAATCTGTGTAATGCTTATGCTTAGCTGTAAACATTTGTGCGTAACTACTAGAGCAATTCTTTAACTGTATTTCTGTATGTTTGGAGAATTTCTCCTCAGGACTCTGCTAAAAATAGTTTATGCTTAGATGAACTCTCCTGGTAAACAAACATTAAATGATTAAAACATGTAATGTTTCAGCAGTAGAAATGCAGTGTTTACAGTAGTTCAGTTTTTAGTTACGAGTACTAGCTCTAACTACTACACCAGCAGTGGGTTTGTAGTTCATCCATTCATTAAGTTGTTGTTTGGGGATTTCATTAGTTGTGTATTTTTTAACAAGAAGACTGAGATTTGCTTCAGATTACTATTTGAGATTTTAACTGGATCTAAAGTGAACTATTACAAAGGTCTACATATTGCAGTATTTTGTAATATTCTTGTGAATCTCTACATAACACCTATGCTCAGGCTTACTTCATCTTCTCTGGCATTACCACCTAATATCACTTCACTGGGGGGGGGGGTGTCACTCTCCAAGAGAGGAATATCTACCGGTATGTAACCATCTTGTGTCTGTACAGAAGGGGTAAGAATGAAGTATTCTTTGGCCATCCTCAATAACTGGTTTTGATTTTGCACTAATTTTCTTTTCCCAGGCTGACACCACTTGCAGAATGTTCAGTGTATGCACCAACAACCTCATAATGGCTACTGAGCACCACTTTGTATCTAATTTTTTTAGGTCTTTTCCCTAATGACCATCAGATACTACTTTCCTTTTGGTTTATTTGTCTCTCTGTCCTTTGGAAATCAAGAGCTGTCCACCATCCATGAGGGGTTAATTTTTTTCACTGCTCCAATTAGCACCCCTTCCCCACCGACCTAAGAGCATAGGCTGTTTTGCATTATGTTGGACCCACGTGGATGCATGCTTCCTGTTGCAGGTCCTACCACTGTGTACTTCCAGATGGACTTAGGCCAAACACAGTCAGGAATTTGCTCTTCTCCACATGACACTTTTGCAGTTGGATTCTACCACCTAGCACAGGTGAACTGATATTGGACACTCCCTGCTATTTCTCCTCAAACAACTGGTCTAGTGCCTAAGTTGCTAATCAAACATGCCTCATTTGGCTGTAATCATAGTAAAATCCTCTTGGTTGCAGAGATAGTTTTGGTTCACTAATCTACCATGTAGGAACACCGTCACCTTTCAGGGTAGACAGAAGTATGTGCTCCTGTGGGTAGTTTACTGGTGTCATTGCGGATTGCTGTTGTAATCCTTGTAGATATATTGCAAAATGACATCAGTAACTGGTTATTTTTCTTCTTTCCTTCTTTTTCTTTCGGCTGTTCCCGTTAGGGGTCGCTACAGCGGATCGTCTGTTTCTATTTCTTCCTGTCCTCTACATCTTGCTCTGTCACACCAACCACCTGCATGTCCTCTCTCACCATATCCATAAACCTTATATTAGGCCTTCCTCCTTTCCTCTTACCTGGCAGCTTCATCCTTAGCATCTTTTTCCCAATATATTCTGCATCCCTCCTCAACACATGTCCAAACCAACATAATCTTGCCTCTCTGGCTTTGTCTCCAAACCGTCCAACCTGGGCTGACCCTCAAATATACTTATTCCTAATCCTGTCCACCCTCGTCACACCCAGTGCAAATCTTAATATCTTTAACTCTGCCAGATCCAGCTGTGACTCCTGCCTTTTTGTCAATGCCACTGTCTCCAACTCATCTAACATAGCTGGTCTCACTACCCTCTTGTAGACCTTCCCTTTCACTCTTACTGGTACTTGTCTGTCACAAATCACTCCTGACACTCTTCTCCACCCTCTCCATCCTGCCTACTCTCTTCTTTACCTCTCTTCCACACTCACCATTACTCTGAACTGTTGATCCCAAGTATTTAAACTCATCCACCTTCGCCAGCTCTACTCCCTGCATCCTCACTATTCCTCTATCCTCCCTTTCATTCACACACATATATTCTGTCTTAGTCCTGCTGACCTTCATTCCTCTCCTCTCTGGAGCATATCTCCACCTCTCCAGGGTCTCCTCAGCCTGCTCCCTAATCTCACTACAGATCACAATGTCATCTGCAAACATCATATTACAAAACAGGTAGGTCTATCTGTCACGAAGTCTTCACACCCACCACTGTTGAAACATCCTCTCTACTGTCATAGCCTTTTAGTTTAATATTTTTCACAGGTAGGTGAACTGGATTACTGATGCCTGTTTTCAGTCATGTAAAAGGTATAAAAAGAAAAAAATGCAAGTAATGCAGAACATAACGTAGGGAGTTCTGTATTATGTACCCAGGGAAACATCCCTCCTTTGAAAGTGTTTTCAGATAGTGCACTCCTGAGGGATCTATGATCTACTGGAAGCATCTTCCTCAAAATTAACAATGTAGTACTTTTAGCCATTTCATACCTGTGTATTAGAACTTCCTACTCACTGAGGAACATGGTAGGTTGCTCCATGTTTCCTTTTTCATAGCTAGCCAAACGTGTAGGGAAAGGATATTTGTTCTCATCTGGGTTACATATTCGTTTTTGAAGATCATTCAGAATCACTGTTTACAAAGCTTAGAATGTGTTAGGAAGCAATAACTAAAAATGTTACCCTGTGGAAAGTAGGTGCATGTATCTTTGTAGATGTTTACACCAAGTGTAGCTTGAGGGGTCTGTGGATGACTTTTCTTACTACATTCCTGCTAGACTTTTCATAATGTTAGTGTAGAATCACCCGATAATCTTTAATGATTTAAAGTGTCAGCCTATTGTTTGCCCCCCCCAGCCTAATCTGGGTGACCTTTTTGTCACCCTTTACAGCAAGATTCTGTTTTAACCTATTTATACTCCTCCTCCTTACTTTGGTCATTCTTCCAGATCTCCTCCATCCCCTCTCCAGATACGACTTTCTATCCCTGTTAACTGCTAGTCGTCAGAGTTCTCAAGTCTTCACTATTCAGACTTTTTTGCTGTGTTTTGTTATTGTTTACACTGTAGTTTTTTTAATATATTTCTTGCAGCTAGAAACAGCCCATACATTGTAATATCACTCAGTTCTGTTGAGTTGTGGAAACAAGCATTATGCATACTGGAGATGTAACTGATTTTGTCAGTGCCAAACATGACTCTCTCTTTACGCATTGTACATGTTTTTACTGTATTTGTAATTTTAAGCAATTTTGTAGTTTTAAAACTCAACAGTGGATCTCTCTCTTTGTTGCTAAACCTTTAATGAGATTTTGTATACTGCCTTGGAGCTGTCTGGAGTTTTCAGTGGTTAAAAACTAGCATGTCAGTTTTATCGATCATTTCTATAAAATGATCAGTATACTTAATGTTTTTCTTCTTCTTTCGGCTGCTCCCGTTAGGGGTCGCCACAGCAGATCAACTGTTTCCATTTCTTCCTGTCCTCTGCATCTTCCTCTCTCACCACATCCATAAACCTTATCTTAGGCCTCCCTCTTTTCCTGTTACCTGGCAGCTTCATCCTTAGCATCTTTTTCCCAATATACTCTGCATCCCTCCTCAGCACATGTCCAAGCCAACGTAATCTTGCCTCTCTGGCTTTGTCTCCAAACCTTCCAACCTGGGCTGATGCTCTAATATACTTATTCCTAATCCTGTCCATCATCATCACACCCAGTGCAAATCTTAACATCTTCAACTCTGCCACGTCAACCTTCATTCCTCTTCTCTCTAGAGCATATCTCCACCTCTCCAGGGTCTCCTCCACCTGTTCCCTACTCTCACTACAGATCACAATGTCATCTGCAAATATCATAGTCCACGGGGACTCCTGTCTGATCTCGTCTGTCAACCTGTCCATCACCATTACAAATAAGAAAGGGCTCAGAGCTGATCTTTGATGTAATCCCACCTCCACCTTAAACGCATCCGTCACTTCCACCGCAGACCTCACCGCTGTCGCACTACCCTCGTACATATCCTGTACCATTCTTACATACTTCTCTGACACTCCCGACATCCTCATACAATACCACAACTCCTCTCTAACGGAAGATGCACACAGGTGGATTATATCTTATGTAGAAGGGCCAGTATGAAGTATGATCATTGGTGCTGCCCTCACACTCATCCTCCTCTTCTTGATCACTATTGTCATCCTACAAACCACCATCCTATGCTGCCTAACTGCACTTTCCCCTGCCACCACTTTACGGTCTCCAATCTCCTTCATACTGGCCCTTCTACATAAGATATAATCCACCTGTGTGCTTCTTCCTCCACTCTTGTATGTCACCCTATGCCCTCTTGTTAAAATACATATTCATCACAGCCATGTCCATCCTTTTCGCAAAATCCACTGCCATCTGACTTTCTGCATTCCTTTGCTTAACACCATACCTACCCATCACTTCCTCATCCCCTCTGTTCCCTTCTTAATGTTTTTATTGAGCAGAATAACTTGCTGTGGAATTATTTTGTATTTTTTGTTAGCTTTTCCACTTTGTTTCATCTTCCCATTGATTACTACTGTGTTGAATTTTATGGGATGCGGACATTTTCCCAAAACACAAGGGCTCCAATAAAGAGAGATTCAAGAATTGTGTTCTGAGAGTACTTTTTAGTTCAGATATGTCACACAAAAGAGTAAGGAAAATGTATGAATTTTTCTATAAACCAAGTATTTCCTTTATCTGCATTGTGTTGGCAAGCCTGAAATTGATTATATAGTATAGCAGATGACATGATGGCATACATTATTTCACACGTGATGGTGTAGGGGATTTACCCTTTTCCCCTAAATACACATCTGATAAATTATCCATCTTCAGAAACCAGGACTGTTGCCACAGGCATTACATCCACTTGGCTGATAAGGCTCTCTCAGGCTGCTTGGCAACCTCTGCCACTCCCATTGGTAATTTCTCTTCTCATTGTTCAATTATTTATTGGTGAATGAAGTCCTCATCCATGGCTCAAACTGCTGAAAAAAATTTAAAAGAAATTCAATTTTTCAGCTGCTTTTCACTCCGGTGGGTGTGAAGAATGCTTTAATCGCATGGTTTAATGTTAACAGATTTTTGTTAATTTTACAGGTGTTTATGTCTGACTGTTATCCCTTCTACCTAGGTTTATGGGTCTTGGGTCTAAGGAGGTTGCAGTGTCAAAGTCCTTTTTTCCAGTGTAGCTGTGATAGGGTCATTTAACCCACCAACTGGCACACACAGTACTAATATTGTTTAGGCAGAGTACACCACTTTGCATTATCAGTGCAAATTTGAATCATGTTATTAGGAAGAGAAGACACAAGAAGTTTTATATCTGTCTGATGACAAAGGCCTCAATTGTGCATATGTGTAGTACCCAGTACATGCTGTTTCTCTGACTTGGATTCCATGCCCTCAATGTCAGCTCAGTTTGCCAGTAAAGACATAGTGGTAAGAAAGTTAACTTCAGTACTGCACAAACAGAAGTAACCTGTGAGCACCCCAAAGAGTTCTAAATCAGTGCCCTGATATCCTTCTACACCCTATGTTCTTTCTGTTGATTATGACGAGTAAGCCAAATCAGTAGTAAGAACTCAAAGAAAAATATCATGTGACATGATTCCTATTCTCTCTGTATAGGGGCACACTGACTGAGCTTTACAGGCAGACCGCTTCCATCTCCAATCTCAAGGTCACCTATAGCCATGCTGTCAGTTCTGCTTGTTTTTGTGATGTATGTACAAAGGTTGTAAGTGTTGAGGTCTTCTGTGGTTGGGTTAATACCGAATCAACAGTGAATCACAGATGCTGCTTCCCTTACAAAGACTAAAACATCAGTATTTCTGTCACTATTCCCAGTGTTTTATAGTCCACCATCAGCATTTTGAACAACACAGACAGGCCAAACATTAGGGCTTGTACCTGACATTTTTTAAGTCAGAGAATATTGTTCTGTGTATATGGTGGCCCCTTCAGAGCCAACATAAGTGATGACACTGGAGCCAGAAACTAGCCAGTCAAATTTAAAGTCTGAATACAGGGCTTTTTGAGTCATTGTTCTTGCTGCTTGCTATAGTTTCTGCTAAAGAGACCTTTTGACAAAGTTGTGTCCTCTTTTCTCATTGTTTCAGGACCTTTCCCCAAATAGACCATGGTACAGAGTAGTCTAAAGGAACTGTCTGAGGTCACACCTGAATTCTGCCATTAAGACCTTGATGAAAAGGAAGGGAGAATTTCCCAGGGTCACCACATGAAGACAGAATGTTATGAGGCACATTTTAATAATGAAAGAAAAGGAGGTGGAACTACAGATCCCATCCCTTCCCTGCAGAAGACAGAGGTAATCCAGAGGGCTTGAGTAAAGTCTGGTATCCCACTTGTGCCCCTGAGGGTTGTCCAGCTACCTATTTAACTGAGTAAACTACTGGAAACTTTTAACAAGGTGTCTTTATTCCTCCCACCGAGAGGGTATCGGAAAGTGAGTCTCCTAGATCTGTTAGCTAAAGGGATTTTATCTGGATGTATCCATTATACTCTGTACCCCACAGAAGAGATTACAACAGACATGTAGGTTCATTCTGCATCCTCATTAGTAGAGATGCTACCAGGGTGATGTGGGAAAACCTAGATATAGTAACCTTGGCTACTTATAAGTTGGACCACATTTTCTGCCCTCAAAGGGCTGTATAACCTGGGAAAAGATGCCTAAACTTGATTCTGTTGCCTTTGCAACATCTGTGAATAATGCTCCTACACCCCATGTTGAGCTGTCCATCTCCCAGAAGGGGAATCCAGGGGGAGAGAGGCAGGTTTGGCAAGGACATGTTCACATCTACCCAGCTCTTTGTTTAGGTGCTAAATTGTCTTATTCATCTGGCGTGTTTTCAGAGGGACATGACATATCCAGGGAAATGATCCATGTGATGGAGATGGTACTGATAGGCCCTTAAAGGAAGAGCTCAAGGTCAAAGCCACCATTTCCACAGATACAGTTAGACTTATGGTCCAGCATCATGTGTAACACTTAAGAAAGTTCAGCCAGAGCTGAAGGATCTGATTAGCTTTGTAGGAGGTTACCAAGGTGACCTTCTTGGATCCCCATTCCCATGTCTTTTTCTGTTTATGTCAGGAGGCCCATAAAAGACATGGAGGAGCAGGGAAAAAACTTCATGGCTATGAGAGGTAAATTTCTTCATCTCCACTGTTTGTATAATAGAGTGCAAAGAAATCAGCTTGGGGCATGGTTCTGATGTAACCCACATCACAACCAGCAGGAAAATGTTGGAAGAGTCCAGTCTTGTCAAAACCAGTTCCACCAGAATTCACCTGCTCAGATGATATGGTAGCCACTACTCACCAGTAAGCATCTGGTAGTGCCAGGGTGGACAGTAGTACTCCTGAAAGCTCCCAGAAGTAGTTTGGGAACACATGTTCTTCTGTCTTCCACAACAGTCCAGCATCACCAGAGAGAAATGGGTCAGGATCATAATATCCAAGAGATTACATAATACTGTTGCAGCTCCTCACACCTCCAGCACCACTACTCTTGACAGATATCCCACCTCATCCAAAGTTTGCAGCAAGGAAGGAGGTACTAACCCTTATGCAATAAAAGAGCCTTCTGGGTTGTCTTAACAGAGTAGAAGGGCCAAGGATGTTGTATTAGATATAGTTTGGTGCCAAAGAAAAAAGCACTTTCTACCATTACAAGAAAATAAAATCCCAAAAAAGCCTTCTGCATGCCCTCAATGCAGAGTTTTATGCTGTGTTTTTCACAGGGAGATTGGCTTCTTTGGACCTCACTGACTTATATGTTCACATCATTCATCACAGTTTAGGTGTAGTTGCACTTCAGGGTCAGAATAAATCATTACTAACTACAGAAGCCTGGCGTTCAGTTTTTGTCACAGCCCCTAGGATGTTTTCCAAATGTGTGGTATTAGTAGCAGCCCATCAGAAATTGCAGGGAGTCAAAATCTCCCCATATTGGGACAGGTAGGTCCTTCTTGCATCATCTTCAGACTAGGTGATTCAGAGCAGGGAGTCTCTACTCAGAATGCTTGAGTCTCTCAAAATTGCTGTTAACTTATCAAAATCCAGTTTTCTGTTTAGCCAACTTATTACATTTTTTAGATGTACCATGGCTGTATTGTCCCATTGCTTTATGCCAGGGTGATTGTTATTGTCCCCCTTCTGGCCCCATCAAGCTGGACTTCCTGTCTTATTGGTATACATAGAGGATGCTCCTGCCCAGTTCATACACTTAACCATTTTGTACTGTGGGATTTACATTTCATTTTACAAAAACTTACTGGCTGCCTCTGAAAACCTCAGATTGGTTCTTGGAAATCCCTTTTTCTGGTTGCATAGTATCGGCATTGACAGTAAAACTTTCATACTTCATTTTCTACAAGGAAAGACTGGTTCTCTGGGCTAATCTGTCCTTTAAAAATGATATGCCGATGTTCTGTACACATTGTAGAATCTGATGAGTCAATTGCTGTGGTGTATTTTCCTGCTTGCCCTTCCTTATTTTTGGGGCCTTTTTTTAATAAAAGTCTTCAGAAACATTTTATTAAACCACTGCCCAAAAAATTTAGCTTCTCCATTTGTGATATTACCATAGGATAGCATGAGCTACATCCATAGATTTTAATGAGTCACCATTTCCAGTGCTCGGTGGTGTGCCCATTAAAGTCTGGATGTAACAAATGCTTTTCCTATGCTTGTGTTACTGAGGTTAAAGTTTCTTGTTTTTCCTCAGTGACATCAGATGCAAGGAAACCACGTACTTTAATATTCATTTTATAATATAAATAAGATGATAAAAATGATTCCTGACTGGGGACAGTACTGTTTGGGAGTTCATACACTGCATGCATGTACTGCTGAGGTATGTTTCAGAACGTCAACAAGTTACTTTAAATTTAAGGTAGCAGGAATCTAACATGAAACAAGCTGCTTAGTATTTGAGTACCTCTACAAGGCTTGAGGAAGGGTGTTGAAGTCAAGTATTTGGGAGAAAATGGTTGATTAGGATACTTAGGATATCTCATTTACAGGGGCCCAAAATTAGTTTGATTTTTAAAAGATATCAAGGTTATGAAAATATTTACAAAACAATGAAAGTTTTTTAGGCATTGCAAAAATAGGGAAACGGGCATTTAGGCAGCAGAATGTATAATCTTAAATTAGCCCAGAATTAACCCAACTCGTATAACTTTGTTCTCAATTTACTGATGTGTAATCCCTTTCTAGAGAGAATTCCTGTCACCCTACTTCAGGTTTTCCCTTGCATCTCCCCCACCCCCATTCCCTGCTGTTTCACACCATTTCCTGCCCAGTACCAGGCAATAGTTCTATTCATTACTCAAAGCTTCAACCTTTCTCCTTTGTTTCCTTTCTACAGATATTTTCAGGATTTCATGTTTTTCAAACGTAACCATTTAATTATTAGATTGCTGTTTTTATTTATTGCTGATAACCGAATGTATTATACTAAAAGCAGTTTCCTAATTATTTGTACTCTTTTTGCTTTACCACAGCTTTTTTTATTATATTTGTACTCTTGTTGTATAACCAGGTATGCCATGTATGTTAGACTATTCCTGTATATATAATGAGTAGTACAAATACAGCAACCTAACAGCATTTTATGAGGCTTTTCTCTCCTTGCTTCCACTAAATAGGGCTCTTGCAACCCAACTGGACTTTCCCAGAAGACACAAGTAGTAAATAAAAAAAAATGTAAATATTACTGAAGTGGCATTAACTTATTGGGTTTTAATATAACTTACAATGCATGGGAGCAGTATAATAATATTTAGTGAATTCTCCTTTTTGAGTGTTTGTGGAACATCAAGTCAGATAAAACTGAAATAATAAGCATTATAAGCTATTTAAACCCCTGGGGTAATATCAGAAATGTGGTCTAAAGAAGTCCAAATTTGTCTGTTGAAGCTTATTGTCACTTTAAAAATTGCCTGACATCAGTATAGAATGGAAGTCCCACTGTAATAGTAGGAGACCAGTTAGCTGGGTAAAGTATTATGATGCTTCAAGGTTTTCATCTTACTTTCTTTTTGGATGTGATAAACTTGTATAATTTTGAACAGGTGGTGAAATTTCCCCACACATGGTAGTAACGCATTGCTCCTTATGTATTAACAACGAATGATTCATTAAAAATGTGAATACGAGTCAACTTTGGTAATCAGACCATATATCACTGAAGATTATCATTCTGAAATTTTCATTTCATAGTGGCCAAGATAAGGTCTGATAAAGCTGAATGTAAGCAATTTACGAGAGGACATTAAAATCAGCAACAGGATAAAATTAATCCAGAGAATAGTAAGAATTGCATATTGTCAATTTCCAGACAAAAAAGGAAGGCCTCTTTTTTTTTTTTCTTTTGGCTCCCTGCAGCTGACTGTCAGCAACCATCAGCTGTTTGCTTTATTTGAGGAGTCTACCAGACCTGTCTTAGCTTCTCCAGGCTCTACCGGAATAAAGATCCTGGGCCAGTGAGCAGGTAGAGGAATCTGGTGCATTACCATACAGCTGCTGGAGAATTATTTTCTGTTATGCTCTAGTCACCTCCCATGACAGCTTTACAAGCTCCACTGTAGCTGCCTTTGGGAAGTGCGTGAGTGCTTCCATGCATGAGTAACCTCCCAAACAAGTGACATGTGTACAATATGGTGCTTGCCAGGCTCTGTGAGTGTTGCTGTGAGACTGAGCCAGGCTGCCATACCCCATGGGAGAGCACGCATTGGAAGCTCACTCCCATTTTTCCTTGCGTGGTCCCCTCTAGTGCCATGCTGCTAATGAATACAGGTTTTTTGGGGTGCAGTCAGAATTTTATTCCAGGGTGTCATGGGGAATATCTTGACCCAAGATGCCATGCCTGAGGAGAATGATGGAGATCTAGGTTAAATGTTTAAAGCATAAAATAAATGATTTTTGGCTTTTCTGCTTTTTTTTCTCCTTGCCTTATGATCATGTTGCAATTGTTTGCTCCGTTTACAAAAAAAAAAATTGCAAGTAGGGAAAATAAAAATATATGATGGGATTAGGGATTGAGCCAAGCATCCTTTGAAAGCTTTTTCAGCAGAGTGGTCCTAGTTCTTAGTGCCTGCAGCGTACAGTGCTATTAGTTAACGAAGACATTATTAATTCTTACAGATGTATCATTATTGTGACTACATATTTGTTGTTTTCATACCTTTGTGATCCTTTAGTGAATATGTTGTGATATGGAGAGGAAGTGTTGGAATCTACACCCTAGACTAAAATTTTATTGTACTATATCTCTAAGCACTCAGTGTAATAAACTTAGTAGTTTGTTTCTAGATGGCCTTTATTCCACAATAGACAAACTGTCTGGTTGGACTAATCTTAACAGCTGAGTAGACAAACAAATGGCTTTTGGTTGCCTTCAAGTAACTGAGATCATGGCATAATATTGTATCGATCATGCTTCCATTTGGTGCAGTTTCAGTACTGTTGTAGCCTACCATATGCACAACAAAATGTAATCTGTCTGTGCTGTGCTGACTGCTATCACTTTAATAACCAATATTACTTAGGGTTACCACCTGTCCCACTTTGCGAGGGACAGTCCCTCTTTGGGCAGTTGTGTCCTGCAAAAAATTGTGAGAAAATGGCAAATGTCCTGAGATTTTAGGACAAAATTATTTTCTATATTGTATGTAATAGTTGCATAAAACAGTTATTCTGTAACTGAAACACCTAAATGTTATAAGAAACAGAATAAGGAACAAAAATGCAACAAGAATAAACTTTTATTCAGGCAAACAACTGAAGTTCTGTCCTTTGTACTGGCCGTGGGTGTGTTTTGCCTTGCAAAATCTGATGTTTGTAGCACAAATGTCTCTCTTTGGCCATTTGGAAAGGTGGCAACCCTAATATTACTCTTGTATTGAACTCTAGCCTCTTATTCTAAGGCTCCATGTTAGTCACATGACAGGACTTATTCTCCCATAGCAAGAACAGGAAATAATGTTTAGATGGTTTATGTAGCATTTACTGCTTGGCTAGCATTATTTTATTTATAACTGAGGATGTTTGCTCAAATAGCAGCTGTGGTTAAAGCCCAGTGCAGTGTGTGTTTGTGTATTCATATACTTCACCCTACGTTCATTAAATGTAAATTGAATGAGGTTAAGAAGCAGAGTTCAACTTCCTCATCACTGCTCAACATAGAAAATCACTGCTAGTGCAATTTCTGTTTGTGCGTCCACAGTGATTTTATTTACATGGAATTTTCTCTTCCTTTACAGTTGTCTTACTGAGGTGTCTATTTAAGCAAGGGTTGTGTGCAGGGGAGCTGTCCGCTGCAGAAAGTTCTGTTTTTTTTTAATATTTTTTTTTCAAACTGAAGCTTCAATGTATTCCAGTTTAAGCATCAAAGGATTTATTCTTGCTGAAATTTACTGGATCCTGATTGCCATACTCAGGCAAAGCTTTTCCCAGCTGTGTTTACTTTAGCGTCCAGTAAGAGTAGTGGGCAGCCATATAAACATTATTTCACCACTGTAGGAAGCAGGTAGGTCACTAATGACTAAGTAACTGTAGTAACTCGTCCACTGGCTGGTTGTTAGTGCACTACACTGAAAACTGTCCAGGAAAGGCATTGATGCAATCATACCCAGAATTCTGACTTTACAGCTTTTTCATACATTTTAATGCTTCATGGGCTGCCTGCTGCCCCTCAGACAACACAGTTAACATAAGGAAAGCCCATTGTCAAAGTAACCAGCTTCTAATGGGGCCCTATGAAATTAATAGCTTCAAAGGCTGCCATGTTAGTTTTCTTCTGTTGTAGTTTTTCTTTGGCTAATAATGGCTGATATGTGTATTAGAGAAAAAAGTCAAACTGGTCTTGATCTCAGCTGTCTGGTATGTCCATTTTCAAGCTGTACGGGCTTGATGATCCTTTTCTTTCCACCTCCACCCAGTGTGAACATTATGCTGGCTCTTGTGTGTGGGGTGGCGGCCTTTGATTGTAGTTCTAGATGCCGTGGTGCAAGCTTTGCTGTGTGCATCTTCTGTTATTCTTTGATCTGACCTCATCACTGGAGAGTACATGCTTGTGGGAGTACATGCTTGTGGTTTTTCAATGGACTACCTCCCACCCCACTCTTTGGATTGAACCCTTGGGTTTGAAAGTACACATGCCAAGAGTAGATAAAATAAAAAAAAAAAAATCTTTAGCACAGAAACTCTTCATAGCCAGAATTTTCTGGCTGTTTCTGAGATGTGGCTTGGTGGTCATACAAGTAAGCATCAGTCATATAAGGGACAGGGAAAGGAAGACTTGATAGCGTTGATTAGTACTGGTGTACTTGTCTTCTGTAGCTACTGTTTAGGACTAGAATGGTACCATAATGACCATATACGGTACTGGAAGACATTTCAATATTATCTATTATTGCGCAGCTTGTGTAGAATCTGAACAGTTGTGAACCTTTCCTTGTAACAGGCCTCTTCTTACCTGGCTCTTTTCTTTGCTATATAGTACTGTGTTTAGTCCTAGAGTTTTGAACAGGTGATTGTAGCTGTCTTGTTTGTAGCATAACATTTGGGTTATTTCTGTTTTCTCACTGTTTTGACTTTGTTCTTGTCAGATTGCCATCTTGGATGATGGTTGGATACAAACCAGTGTTGTTGTGTTGGGTATTTATTGCGTTATCACTGCTTTTGTCCTTTTCTAATACTACATCATAAAACAAGGACACTGTGACTAAAGCATCTTTAAAGTTACCAAATGTGTAACTAATCTGTATTTTTCCCCTGCAGATGTAATTTTTGTTGGGGTGTGCCGATATCCTTTCTGCAGCATGGTACTTCCTAAATAAACAACAAAACAAGAGGCTCTCAGTATACTCTAAAAGTTCGTAATTTATTGTAGTAAGCACTTTCGCTGGAAACAATACTTCAGCTTCTTCAGACTAAGAAATTACATGAAATTATCCACAAACTTTACAAACCCCACTTAAAAACCACACTTCCAATGAAATTCAAAAACCAGTGGTGATGTCACTCAAACTAATTCCAGTTTAAAGCAACAGAATAAAAAACTAATAAAAATAGTAATGGTCATTCTAACCAAACTAAATACTATTCCTATATAAGGAAAGCTTATATTTAACAAAAATTATATACACACCTATTTGCCTTAATATAAACAAATTTTCATATTATAAATGGTACTTCCTAAGCCTGACTCCCACCCTGCACTATATTAAAATGCTCAGTTTAACCTACTAATCTTCTCCATATTAGACTGGTGAGCTAGAAAAGTGCAATTTGCAAAGTTGAGAAAGAGAGAGAGAGATGGGAGAGCCCAAAGGCCAGCATTGGTGATCAGAAGGTAGCTTGAGGAATTCTGTGGGTTAATTCCCAGCTTCTGCCTACCAGTGTTCTCTCTGTAGGCTGAGGAGAGCTTTGACTTAAAGTCACTGGGAATGATTCTGCCCTGGGCCTAAGGACAAGTCCATTCCCTATACTCGATCACACTCTCACGCTGGCAGCCAATTCCTACCCCAGTCTTTACCAAGTTAGTAAAAGGACTTCACTTCCAACAGCATGTCATCCGCTTGTCCCTTAAAACCAAGAAAGATAAGGAGGTACAGCCTTGTCATTCCTTCCTTGACCTCTGCCAGCTCTTGTAGGTACTAGAGTTGGTAGTCAAAATGTAGTCGCTTGGATCATATTCAGGACTTTATCCTTCTATGCCAACAGAGCTGGCTGTTGGCATGTACCTACTGAGCCTTCATCTTGCAGGTGCACAAACTATTGGCAGTGGTGGTAGGCTAGGTGTCTTAATATACGTGTGTGTGTGTGTGTGTGTGTGTGTGTGTGTGTGTGTGTGTGTGTGTGTGTGTGTGTATATATATATATATATATATATATATATGTATATATATGTATATATGTATATATATATATATATATATATATATATGTACACATGCGCATTTATATATATATTAATATTTATATATTATATAAATATTTATATATATATATATATATATATATATATGTATACTGCAATGGAAAGTTGTGCACATGTCCGCTCAGGTGTATACTGAAATGAACAGATTTACATATGTGCGCTCATTTGTATCCTGTGATGAAAAGATGTACATGTGTGCACTCAGGTCTACCTCAGAACATTGCAAATATAACATTGAACCACAAAACATTGAGACCATAAGATCAAAATTTCAGAACACTGAAAAGTTAGAACATTGAAATTACATAACAATGAAAATTTAAATCATTGAGTCTGATATCATCGAAAGTGTTACATAATTACAGTTTAAAGTGTTAATTTTGTGGTATCACTTTAAGTTGTAGTGTGTAGTAAACAAACATGACAGATGGTATGTTTTGCGTTTGAAGAGTAGTTCTCAGGTTGCATAGTAAAAGTTTATCAGATAATGGTT